>NW_022639792.1:101633-113829 GCF_010583005.1 Odontomachus brunneus | reverse complement strand
TCGATGGATTAAAGTTGTGAGGAATTACTGGGTCTTTGGACCTGTTTTTTGTGGTTATGAAAAATCCTGACGTGATGGGTTCCAACGGACCTCAGATTCGGATTCAGCGACGCAAAAAACATATGATAAACATGGTGTAGTCAGCTGTACAATTTTTTTTGTGGAGCTGTGTAATTGTACCGCATTCAGAACATTTGCCCCATATTTTAACAAATATTTCGCCAGCGTTATCGTTAACTTTTGCATTTTTGAATACGAAACAACATGGGAGCTTCAAAGACTTTCATAATTCTTCAGCGATTACATCTGTCCAACTTTTATTTAAAATCTTATACGTTACAGGTTTCAACCAATCCTCGCGATGTAAAATTGTATATCCAAATGTTAGTAGCATGATACAACCAGAATACGCAGAATTCAATTTAAAAAATAGGGATGTAATAACCGAAAGTGTTGATACAGATTATAAAGTGGATGATGAGGGAAAAGTAAATAACAGCAGCGAAGAAGAGGATGACAAAGAAGAAGAAGGAGAAGAAGAAGATAGTGATATTGATGACTTTATGCGTGGTAAAAAGAAAGACAATACAGTTTCACAGAGATATACACAAGCCGAATTGAATGATCTTGTAAGAAATTTAGGTTTGTCGAAAGAAGGTGCTGAGTTTTTAGCTTCTGATTTAAAACGAAAGAATCTGTTAACAAAAGAAACAAAAGTGACAATATATCGAAATAGAGAACAGAATTTTAGAAAATATTTTACCCATAATACTGAGTCATCATTATTCTACTGTCATGATGTGAACGGATTAATGAATGAAATAAAAGAAAACACATACAGAGACCAAAAATGGAGACTATTCATTGATTCGTCAAAGCGTAGTCTAAAAGCAGGGTTACTTCATAACACAAATCAATTTGCATCAGTCCCAGTAGCTCATTCAACTGTTATGAAAGAGCAATACGCTAATATTAGCATTGTATTGGAAAAATTGCAATACTCCAAACATAGGTGGCAATTATGTGGTGACCTTAAAATTCTCTCTATGATTCTTGGTCAACAAAGTGGTTTCACTAAATATCCCTGCTATTTGTGTTTATGGGACAGTAGAGACAGAAATAAACATTTTAAAAAAATCGAATGGCCGAAAAGAACATCTTTTAATCCTGGATCTGCGAACGTCATCAACAAACCTTTGGTTGATCCATCTAAGGTTCTTCTTCCCCCACTACATATAAAGTTAGGTCTTATGAAATAGCTTGTGAAGGCTTTGGATAAAAATGGAGATTGTTTTGTATATTTAAAAAGTAAGTTTCCAAATGTATCAGATGCAAAATTAAATGAAGGAATTTTTGATGGTCTGCAAATCCGGAAAATGTTTCGTGACAAAGATTTTACAAGTAAAATGAGCACTACAGAAAAATCTGCATGGGCTAGTTTTAAAAATGTTGCAACGCATTTCATAGGGAATCATAAAAGTGATGATTACAAGAGTATAGTGAAAGAGATGGTCGAGAGTTTCGGTAATTTAGATTGTAATATGAATCTGAAACTGCACTTTTTAGATTCACACCTTGATGAATTTCCGGAAAACTTAGGTAACTATAGTGAGGAACAAGGTGAACACTTCCACCAGGATATGAAAGAAATGGAGCACCGCTATCAAGAAAGATGGAATGAAAACATGTTGGCAGATTACTGCTGGAATTTAAAGCGAGAAGCAAAGGTACCAGAAAACCAGCGCAAGAGGAAACCGTTACGCAGAAGCTTTGAAGACAAAAGATAACGGTATAGTAAAATAAAGAAGGAAGAGGAAAGTTGTTGATGTGATTCTAAAAACGTGAGAGGCAAGGGGCTCACGCAAATCAAGCACCCCGAGACGTGAGAGGCAAGGGGACTCACGCTAATCAAGCACCCCGAGATGTGAGAGGCAAGGGGACTCACGCTAATCAAGCACCCCGAGACGTGAGAGGCAAGGGGACTCACGCTAATCAAGCACCCCGAGATGTGAGAGGCAAGGGGACTCACGCTAATCAAGCACCCCGAGACGTGAGAGGCAAGGGGACTCACGCTAATCAAGCACCCCAAAGGGAACAGAAGCCTACTACGTCCATGTCGTTGTTCCTGGGTTAGGCTAAGAGTAGGTTAAGTATAAAATACCAAGATTTCACTCGACCACAGAGTCAACAATTCACCAGGTACTGACACGTACGTACTAAGTTTTCAAATTTGAAAACTCGTAAGTTACTTTTAAATAACATTATAAGGTAAAGAAGTTATTGGGTAAAAGGGTTTTTGGGTCTACTTTTGGAGGTTATGAAAAACCCTGACGTAATCGGATCAAACAGATCTCAGATTTGGATTTAGCGACCCAAAAAACATAAGATTAACATAGTATAGTTAAAAATGGATTTTATTGATTTTTCCGAGGTGTGGAGTTATGGGGTTAAATAGTTAAAGGTTTATGGGGTTAAGGGGTTAAGGCGTTATAGAGTTTAGGTATTCTTGGGTTAAGGAGTTTGGGGATTAAGTGGTATTTGGTTTTTTTGTGTTGAAGAATCGATGGATTAAAGTTGTAAGGAATTACTGGGTCTTTGGACCTGCTTTTTTGAGGTTATGAAAAATCCTGACGTGATGGGTTCCAACGGACCTCAGATTCGGATTCAGCGACCCAAAAAACATATGATAAACATGGTCTAGTCAGCTGTACAATTTTTTTTTGTGGAGCTGTGTTATTAATGCGTATGCTCTTAATAAACCAACAGCAAACGGGATTGAAATTCATGTATCAACTAATGATACCACTGGTGTAAGACATACAAAAAAGCGACAGTTACGTGGTACTCACAGATTAAATATTGTAAGGGATATATGTGCGTCGTCGGTGTATGCATGGAAAAGAGAAAAGGCGAATGAAGTAATGTCATTTGGAGATATAGAGCCAGCACACTTATATAGTGAAAACGTTTTGCGTAAAGCAAAACAATTACAAAAAGATCAAATGTTAGTATGTAATGTTAACTATGTAATGTTAACTATGTAATGTTACTGATCCTCTTTTATCAATTGCTCATTTAAAATATAAATCTGAGTTTACTGGCTTTATAAAAAAATTAGGCATGGATAAATTTTATGTTATGTATTAGAGTGATGAAGAAGTATTTTTATATAAAATATTTAACAGAAAACAAATTAATAAAACTGGTGCCTTAAGCATAGATGCTACCGGATCTTTAATTAAACGCATCAATAGACCGGATGGGTCATCAAATGTAATATTTTTCTATCAAATCGTTGCTCCTTTTAATAGAAAGATATTGCCAATGTGTCAAATGGTCTCAGAGAAACATGATACTAACATGTTATCTTGTTGGTTACGTGAATGATTACGCACTCCAGTTCCGTGCCCCTCAGAGATTGTGCTTGACTTTTCTTTAGCACAAATGAACGCAGTTAGCCTTGCATTCAATGACGTTAATTTAAATACTTATGTTGAACAATGTATGACATATTTAGAAAGTTTTAACGATATACAGAGATTAAAATGCATTATACGCACTGATATTGCGCATGTAATAAAATTAGTATGTCGATGGAAATATTTTAATGGCAAACATATGCGTATTAAAGATTTTTACATACGCTGCTTTGATCTTCTTACAAAGTGCACAAGTATCGACAAATTCCGTCAAATTTGTCGTGATATTTTAATTGTAAGTGTATCAGATACCGAAGAAATAATCACCGATGAACAAATTAGATGCCTTACTGCATAACAAAGATTAATCCAATTAATCAAGAATGATAACATATTATATGATGCTACTGACAATTATGATACAAATTT
Organism: Odontomachus brunneus; assembly: GCF_010583005.1. NCBI lineage: Eukaryota > Metazoa > Arthropoda > Insecta > Hymenoptera > Formicidae > Odontomachus > Odontomachus brunneus. Next base: position 109,981 of record NW_022639792.1, on the reverse strand, counting down.
TGCGGATGAAAATATAATAAATGATTTAGATTATAAATGCGGTCCAAAAGTAACAGTTTTCTTGCAAGCTATACAATCGGAAAGTAAACCAAGCGACACTGGTGAAAGACCGAATCCATACTGGTGTCCTCAATTCGGTAGTAATTTATTAAAATTTGCTAAATATTTTCCTTTATGGACAGCAGTAATGTCGAACCACGTAGCATCTTCTGCTTGTAGCGAAGAATATTTCAGAGAGTTAAAACAACTCGTTTTTAAAGGTGCTAAATGTACGCGTGTCGACAAATTCCTCGTCACACATATTAGATCACTTGCGGGTACGATAAAAATTTTACAAGCTACTAATTTGCATGACACACCTAATAACTCGGACGATTGCAATGATATCGATTTAAATAAATCTAAAGTTCGGCCTTTCTTAATTACATCAAGTGCTATAAATAATAATAATAGTTACATAAACGACTCCATAGATGATTCGAGCGATTTTAAAATGATTACTAATGAGAACGACATTAAATGTATTGATATTTCTACTGCGCCTATTGATGTCAAGGCTGTTGACTCGGACAGTAATATCGAAGATACCAGCGTTAATTCAATAAATTCGACATATCTTAATAAAGTAGAAAATTGGAGAAGTAAAAATAACAGTCCAAAGAACCGTGGAAAATATTTAACTGTGTGTCCGGACGTTGAAAATATACATGTAAAACCAAAGTTTATAACAACAGTATTCTTGTTAAAAAAATGGTAGCATTTTAGGACCGGTAATTCTTGGAAAAAATCCTATCATGCTTATTAATAAGTGCCCTTTTGATACAATCGCTCAGACGCTACTAGTCGGATATTACGATTGAGCAAATATTCATCGTTATGTGGAAGAAATTCAAAATGACATATTCCAATTTATTAAGGAATTATCGACGTGTGGACCATCCCAAAAAGTATATAAACTATAGTATATAAGTATAGGGCACTTATTTTAAATAAATTTATTACTGCCTTAAATGGAACAATGGATTGCAATTACAACATTTCTAATATTATCGCGAGACATTTATTAAAAAACGAATTTTCGTGCAACATAGATCTAAATTGTCATACTTGCCAACATGTAGAAAACGAAAACTATAATATTGTAGATATTAATGTGAAGCCATTTTATTAACAGAATATGCGCGCCTTAGAACATTCTATAAATGAAAAATATACTGATAGAAATAAAAAAATGCATTCGTTGTGACGGAGAAAATATAGAATGTTCGGTTACTTGCGGTCAGCTGCTTTTCATTGACATAGTGTTTACAATGGACACATCTGGCAAAAATTTGAAAATATCAAATTGGGAAGGAGTATTTACACTAAGTCAAATATCCATTGATCTTTCATTTCACGACTGCACGTACAAATTGCTTGCTGTTATAGAGTATCAAGAGTCATTTAATATAACAGATATAGGTCATTATGTTGCATATAACGCAGGCTAACAGGAAAATGGGAGATACACAACGATCTCTGTAGAGAAAAAAAGCCATTACTTGCAACACAAAAAGTTATGCTACAAAAAAGAAAATTATTTTTACTTGTATATGTAAAAACATAAAAACGTTGTGACTACATTTTATTTAAGATTAAAATAAAAATTAAAACAAATATTATATTAAAATAAGATTTAGATAATAAAATATATAATAGATTAGATAATAGATTTAGATATTAAAATAAGATTTAGATAATAAAATTTCGACTTAATTTATATGTGCAATGTTACATCCAATTAAATATTAAATATAATATTATATATACTGAAAAATTGATGTTTTAATATGTCCGATATTATATCTATCGGAGTCTCCGGAGGTCGCCAAAAATACATTTTCATTTTATTATAACTGAAAGCGGTACAAACAGGCAAGAGCAATTTCAAAGCAGCACCCGTTTTCAGAATTCAAATATCTCTTAACATGTCAAAGTTACCCTTTCACGATTTTTCAATATTCCGTATTTCCACCCCCATGGAGGTATAAACGAAATGAAAAGCGGTACAAACGAGTACAAACGATCGCAAAACAGCACCCGCTTTCAGAATTCAAATATCTCCTAATATGTCAAAGTTACCCCTTCCACGAATTTTCAGCATTCCGTATTTCCACCCCCATGGAGGTACAAACGAAACGAAAAGCGGTACAAACGGGTACAAACGATTGCGAAACAGCACCCACTTTCAGAATTCGAATATCTTTTAATATGTCAAAGTTACCCCTTTCACAAATTTTCAACATTCCGTATTTCCACCCCCTTGGGAGTACAAACAAAACGAATAGCGGTACAAGCGATTACAAGCGATGTTTTATCGAGTAGCATTTAGAAAATTATTGTATCTCAAAGTGGAGTGTTGGTCATTTTTTTAACCCCTTGTAACTTTTAGCCCTTTGAGGTAGAAACGAAACAAAAAGCGGTACAAACGAGTACAAACGATACTTAATCGAATAACATTTGGAAGATTATTTTTTCTTAAAGTGGGGTGCTGGTCATTTTTTAACCCCTTGTAACTTTTACCCCTTTGAGGTACAAACAAAACAAAAAGCGGTACAAACGGGTACAAACCGAGCTTAAAGGAATGTATATATGAAAAAAATTTTTTTATTGAAGTCGGGTGCCAGGTTCACATAGGTGTCATTTGGTGCAAAATTGGTTGTCGGACAACGTCGACATGTTTTGGTCAAAAGAATTCTGGCCTCCCAACAGCCCAGATTTGAATCCTTTGGATTTCTATGTATGGATCGTAGTTGAAAGGATCACAAATAAGTCCAGACATCAAAACTTCGCATCATTGAGAGCCTCTATTAAAGCGACATTCACCGATATGGACTGTGACACATTAAAGCGCGCTTGCGCACGCTTCAGACCGAGAATGAAGGCGGTTATTCAAGCAAACGGGGGATATATTGAGTAAATGTTTTCTTTATGGTCTTACAATGTGGTTAAAAAAAATTTTGTAAACCTTTTCGTTTTTGCAATAAAAAATATGTTTGGAAAAAATGTATAATTTGTCCGGATTTTGGCGCCGCACCCTGTATATGTATATATTGGGAATACAAATAAATCTTCGCCGTTTGACAAAAGATGGCCCCACCAGTAAGTTATGGTTGAAATTGTCAGATGTAAAATATCACATCGTAGGTTGGACATCTGGCAACACAATAACCTTGAAATATTAGCGATTTTGTATCAGCATCACATAATTTTTTCATGCGAAAATGTCGAGTTTTGAGCCGAATAAGCGTCATTGCGGGTAAATCACTTTTGATTTACTTCTTTAATTTGAAGAAATCTGCAGCTGAAGCGCATCGATTGCTTGTAAAAGCATATGGAGGCTGCTTTAAGAGAAGTTGTCGTGAGTGGTTTCAAAAGTTTAAGAACGGTGAGTTTGACGTCAAAGACAAAGAACGTAGCGGAAGTTCGAAAGTGTACGACGCGGAATTAGAATCATTATTGGAGGAAGATTCGTGCCAAACGCAAGAAGAACTTGCACTTACATTAGGAGTGACTCAACAAGCAATTTCACATTGTTTAAAATCGTTGGGAATGATTCAAAAGCAAAGAAATTGGATTCCATATGAACTGAAGCCGAAGAACGTTGAACGCCGATTTTGCACATAAGAAATGCTGCTTGCCAGGCATAAACCAAAGAATTTTTTGCATCGTATAGTCACTGGTGATGAAAAATGGGTCTAGTGCGATAACCCAAAGAAGAGGAAATCATGGGGACCACGTGGCCAGGTTTCAATATCGACAGCCAAGCCGAATGTTCATCGAAAAATTCATGTTCTGTATTTAGTGGGATCAGCAAATGGTGCATTGCGTCCAAGCACCCGGGGGCTGCCAAAAAATTGGTGTCGACTCCGGGGCTTATTTGTATTATTTGCACAGGATAAGGAGGGGCAACGGTGGAGACGGGCATACATGGACAGTAGGTCTTAAAGGATAGCAACCTTTAACTTTGAGAGACTGACAGCTGTACCATTTGATACAGTAACATTGTTTCTCTCTGTAGTCGCCGTGAGCTCGGGATCGCGCCAGAGATGTCGCTTCCGAACGGCAACTCTGAGCGTTATCTAAAAAGAGGAGAGTGTCGTGAGCGCGGAGCGTCAGGTAGTTCAGTTGTTTAGAGCAGTCGTCCGGCAAGCAAAAGACCCGGGTTCGAGTTCTGGCCTAGCAGGACCGCGCTCTCGATATTTTTCTCTTTCTGGAACGAAAAAGATACGCAGATCTCGAACGCACGGCGTTCCGCCGCCACCTAATATGCCCTTCTCCTTCTATGGGTGTCGTGTATTATAAGTTGCTCAAGCCGAACGAAACCATTACTGGGGCTCTCTACCGAACACAGTTGATAAGATTGAGCCGAGCACTCAAGGAAAAACGCGCCCACTACTCCAGACACGACAAAATTATTCTCCTGCATGATAATGCTCGTCCACATTTTGCGGCGCCGGTCAAAACTTACTTGGAAACACTCAATTGGGAAGTTTTACCCCACCCGCCGTATTCACCAGACATTGCTCCCTCTGACTATCACTTGTTTCGATCGATGACGCAAGGCCTGTCTGAGTAGCACTTCATATCATATAAAGGTACCAAAAAATGGGTTGATTCGTGGATAACCTCAAAAGATAAAACGTTCTTCCGACGCGGTATCCGTATCCTGCCAGAAAGATGGGAAAAAGTAGTGACTAGCGATGGACAATACTTTGAGTAAAATATAAGGTACCGTTCTTTCACACGAAATGCCAAATTTTTGATAAAAAAAAACGGCGGAGACTTATTTGTACTCCCAATACTTATGAATTATGCACCAAAGCAATACTTATGAATTATGCACCAAATATTAAACATTAATCTCTAATTAAAATTAATATTTATTATATTTAAAATGATGGTGTTCGAGATTCGAACTAACAGGACGGTTATCGTCACATCAATAACCGCTCGGTTAGAAGCATACGTTAAAGAGTACGGCTGTCGATGCTTCTAATTAGCAATAATATCGACTCAGCTCGTCCTTTCGTATGTTTTGATCGCACGTGCGAATCACGTGCGATCACAGTTTCGCGAGGCTAGCGAGCCGCCGGCACGTCGCGAAGATCCGAACGGTTGCTATGGTAACAATTGGCCAAAACAAGGATTCCGCAAATCGGCGGGCGGCACGCGCCGCAAGAAGCTCGCATTCCGCGTTGAAAAACGCTCAACGCGGATGTAGACTCGTGCTGGTCGCCGAGTAACCATTTTATCTCGCTTTCGTTGGTCCAATCCGCGCGCGCCAGAGAGTTCTCAAAAACCTTATAAATTCGGCCGAGACATCGGTCTCGGGGCTTAAGACTCTCTTACTCTTTACGCGCAGTTTTCGTACGACTCTTTTCTCGCGTTTTCGTCAGTTTCTTTCCTCGCAGCTTGCGTAAGGCTGTTTCCTCGCGCGTTTCGTCATACTCCTGTTGCTCTCGGTTTTTTGTCTGACTTTTTCGGCAGAACCTTGCTGCCTCAACTCGGGGCTTTCGCTGTGCTCGCTGTGCAGTTCGGTCCGGTTCGTGCTCTAGCCCTTTCGGTTTTTCTCTTGTTCAGCGGTGCGAGCGGCAAATTCGGTTCTCGCTCGAGACAAAAATCTCGGAGAGCCTTGTCGCGATATCTCGGTCGGTCGATCGCTTGGGCGACGGCGATTTCTCTCGTCGCTCTGCAGACGCATCTCTCGTGTCGCGACGTCGCTCCATCCGCTCGCAATCCGCTCCGCTCCACTCTCTAAAGTGCATATTCTCGCGTACGTTGGAACGTCCTTCGCGACCGCTCAGACACAAAAAACGTTATGTTCTCGTTTTTGTTTTAGGCCTGCCTGCATACACCGACAATAGCCTGGGCTGGTAGAGAACCGTGCATCGAGAGGAAGTAATTTATTCGTGTTGTGAATACGTGTAAATGTGGTATGATTTAATGCTGCACCTTTAATATATAAAAGAGAAGAATAAAATCTTGTGACTTGTTAATAATGGCGCTAGTTAATTATTGATAGCTTGTAAGAATTGAATTATTGAATAGAAATTATAATATGTCATATGTTAAATAATATGTCAAATAATAATATGTCAAATTAATTATACAGAAAAATAAAGAGACAGAATTATAATAAAAAGAAAAATATTATACTTGAATAATGGACGAATAGAAATTGGTAAGTTAATTAATAGTTATTCTATCGAGGATTTTATATAAAAGTGTATTTTATTGAAATTTATTCATCGTTGGTAAGTACATTCGTTAAAGCCTGTACTACAGATCGCTCACTGCTATCTAGATCGTTTTCAGATTTAATTTCAGAAACCGGAACTTCTTGGTCTTTTGATTATAATTCTATATACTCTGGTATTTCCTCGGTTGCCTGTGGCGTCTGCGCGACGGGCCGCGATGGCAGTGGTCGTAGCGACGCGCGAATTTCGATAAAGTAATTTCCTGAATTAATTACGAAATACCCTCTTTCCGTAGGGTTCGGTGAGCTGGGTGTTATAGACACTGGTACACCTTGTGCCGTAGTACATGTAAACCACCTTTGTAGGCGTTCTCTATATTTTCTGCCGCTTCGTTTCGGCATCTATTTATTTAAATGAAACTCGAATTTATATCGTTAATTTATCTCAATTAATATGTTCCGTAAGAGTGACTTCTAATAGGTAGAGGTTGGTATAAAGCAGAAAGGTATTTCTGGTCTCGTAATCCTTAATCACTAAGGTCCTAGTCGTCAGGGCCTGTCAGAGTCTCGTTCGGATCTCGACCGACTCGCTAGCCATGAGATCTTCACGCGCTACTCTACAAATCGCTGTGTATTAATTAAGTCCTGGAGTACGCTGTGATTTACTACCATGGACTGTCAGAGCTCGATCTTAAAAAGCAAAAGCGACCAGGAGCGATTTTATGCTACCAGGTAATTTAGCGCAACTATAGTGCCGCCTAAGGCGCCTCAGCTCTGCAGGACTGTGTGTGTAATAGGCTCTCTACAGGCAGTTCTGCCTGTAGTACCTAGAGACCAAAGGAGAAGCTCGAGGAGGTTCAGGATAAAAAGTAATAAAGTCGCCCTTATGGTAACCCGATATGGGACCTTCTGGTCCGTACTAAAAAGTCAGCGAGACAAGTGGTTATATTTTTGTGGTTTAGCTTTATTAAATGATTAAAGGCTACGTATTGCCGTTCGATTATAAAATTCGTGTGACGAGATAAAAATTATTTTATATTGGCAGTGATGGGCCAACTAGACTTTTTGGAACAAATATTTAATATGATAGTGTGATTGTGTGCAGTAGACTTACAGTAATTTTATGGTAGAGTTGCGTATATGGATCTTTCCGTTATTCGCCAGGACACGCTTGCAAGTGGTTCGCAATTTTAGCTGGTCGTCAGAAAAAATGCCCGGATGGTGGCCTTAAAGTAGCAGGCGAAGGGCGGTGTGGAAGTTGAGTAACTCGGCGTCATCCCCGTTATAGTGTGGTACACTCGTGTATTTATGCAGATAGTCTCCCGAACAAATGCTTCGATGAAACGGGCCGGCGAGATGATTTAATACAGAGATAGAAATATGTATATTTACGTGTAAGTGTATAGGAACGTGCGCCTACGTAACGGGTGTGCGTTTTACAATTTCCCGTGCGAATATCGAGTTGGTGTTGCGTGTGAATATTGAAGAAAATTGTCACTGAACTCTTAAAATTCTGTGTGTCTGTACGTGAAAATTCTATTTAGTATTTTCGAATGTGAATTACGTAAAGATTATCAAAAAAATATTAAGGAACTGTCATATGTCTGCCGCAGAATATTCAGTGTAATACTGTGTCGAAGAATTATAAAAGAATTAATGTGAAACTGTTGTAAAGTTATATGTAATTCTGTGTGTTTCTAAAATTATATTTAACACTGTGAAAATTGTATGAAGCACTGCGCAAAAATTATATGTGTTACTGTCTGGAAAAAATGTTGAAGAACTACTGTGAACTACTGCTCGCGCGCTGCGGGAGCACGGTTTATATAGGGCTCCGGCGGCTTCCGATGGCGATCGGGCTGCAGCGCCGAATTTCAGGGTGGCATGGTGGTCCCGAGTCGGCCTTCATTAAAGGGATTCCACTGCTCTTCAGCTTCCTGGTAATGCATGCGGGTGGTTGAATGACGTGATGCACTGTGGCGTGATGCATGGTGATGCGATGATGTCATGCCAGACGCGTTCGATCGTGTCCATGCGAGTTCGCTACGCGTTTATTCTATGCTATCTTAATTATATTAACAATTCCGCTGTTACGTATGGCCTTCATAAT
>NW_022639792.1:101079-101623 GCF_010583005.1 Odontomachus brunneus | reverse complement strand
AACTACTGCTCGCGCGCTCCGGGAGCACGGTTTATATAGGGCTCCGGCGGCTTCCGACGGCGGTCGGGCTGCAGCGCCGAATTTCAGGGTGGCATGGTGGTCCCGAGTCGGCCTTCATTAAAGGGATTCCACTGCTCTTCAGCTTCCTGGTAATGCATGCGGGTGGTTGAATGACGTGATGCATGTTGGTGCGATGATGTCATGGCAGACGCGTTCGATCGTGTCCATGCGAGTTCGCTACGCGTTTATTCTATGCTATCTTAATTATATTAACAATTCCGCTGTTACGTATGGCCTTCATAATTTCTTATTAATAATATTTCATAGTACTAAGATGCCTTTGCTTGCATCGCCAATATTTTATTCTATATTCTCGGCCCTTTTTTAACAGCTGAATTAGTAAAATTGCTGTTAACAAAAAGTTTCGCTTAAAATATTACTTATGCTACATCTCAGTCAGTACAAATCGGCCGATGGCTACTATGGCCTTTTAATATTATAGTGACGCGAAAGTTTTAAAGTTTTTGGAGGCCTGGACGTTACA
>NW_022639792.1:94535-100197 GCF_010583005.1 Odontomachus brunneus | reverse complement strand
TAAAAAAAAATGACGATGAATGTAAGAAACATTTTAAAATTGTTACAAGAAGCTTTTAATTATCCACAATATAATATTGATTCAGCTGTTAATGATGATGAGAGAGCTTTTGCGTCACAATTGGAGAATATAATTAAAGACTCCATTGATTCTGCCTTGATATTTGAAAGTTATACCACTTTATAGCGGAGCGGAGAAGACCGCTCGCGTCAGACTTAATACCTCGGTCTCTCGCCGCGACATACTGTCACGTCCTTGGGCGCGACACCTCGACTCCTCCCTGAGTTAAGGGTGAGAGGTCGGGGTTGTTGAGAAGGAGGGTCAGCGGCATGAGGCGTACTCTACCCTCGGTACCCGTCTCGGTTGCTTCCGGGGTAAGTGCGAGAAACACAATTACGTTGTCTTCTTAACTCCCTTCCTCCATACTGGCGAACTCGGCCGAACAGTCTGGGCACGTCGACATGGCTGCTCTGCCGTCACAGGATCCTGACAATCTAAACAGTACTTGGGCTCAACCCGGTGGCCGATTATAAGGTAATGGCCCTCTATTTGTCGGTATATGGTAGCTGATTCCGCCGCGGGCCCTCGACGGTAGTGGCACAAAGTGCAAAGGGCAAGATCGCCACTCTGGCCTACAAATGCCCTGATCTGCCAACACTTCCGGTCAGGGATGCTGGCCAGATACTCCAGTAGCTCCGGCTGGGTGAGCTCTCGATGCTGGTAGAAGGGGTCCCTCTGGTGTAACGTCCATGCCTCCAAAAACTTTAAAACTTTCGCGTCACTATAATATTAAAAGGCCATAGTAGCCATCGGCCGATTTGTACTGACTGAGATGTAGCATAAGTAATATTTTAAGCGAAACTTTTTGTTAACAGCGATTTTACTAATTCAGCTGTTAAAAAAGGGCCGAGAATATAGAATAAAATATTGGCGTTGCAAGCAAAGGCATCTTAGTACTATGAAATATTATTAATAAGAAATTATGAAGGCCATACGTAACAGCGGAATTGTTAATATAATTAAGATAGCATAGAATAAACGCGTAGCGAACTCGCATGGACACGATCGAACGCGTCTGGCATGACATCATCGCATCACCATGCATCACGCCACAGTACATCACGTCATTCAACCACCCGCATGCAATACGGGGAGCTGAAGAGCAGTGGAATCCCTTTAATGAAGGCCGACTCGGGACCACCATGCCACCCTGAAATTCGGCGCTGCAGCCCGACCGCCGTTGGAAGCCGCCGGAGCCCTATATAAACCGTGCTCCCGGAGCGCGCGAGCAGTAGTTCACAGTAGTTATTCAACATTTTTTCCAGACAGTAACACATATAATTTTTGCGCAGCTTTTCTTATAAGATCACACACAGTGCTATACATAATTCTTACACGAAGAGTAGTTATTCAACATTTTTTCCAGACAGTAACACATATAATTTTTGCGCAGTGCTTCATACAATTTTCGCAGTGTTAAATATAATTTTAGAAACACACAGAATTACATATAACTTTACAACAGTTTCACATTAATTCTTTTATAATTCTTCGACACAGTATTACACTGAATATTCTGCGGCAGACATATGACAGTTCCTTAATATTTTTTTGATAATCTTTACGTAATTCACATTCGAAAATACTAAATAGAATTTTCACGTACAGACACACATAATTTTAAGAGTTCAGTGACAATTTTCTTCAATATTCACACGCAACACCAACTCGATATTCGCACGGGAAAATGTAAAACGCACACCCGTTACGTAGGCGCACGTTTCTATACACTTACACGTAAATATACATATTTCTATCTCTGTATTACATCATCTCGCCGGCCCGTTGCATTGAAGCATTTGTTCGGGAGACTATCTGCATAAATACACGAGTGTACCACACTATAACGGGGACGACGCCGAGTTACCCAACTTCCACACCGCCCTTCGCCTGCTACTTTAAGGCCACCGTCCGGGCATTTTTTCTGACGACCAGCTAATATTGCGAACCACTTGCAAGCGTGTCCTGGCGAATAACGGAAAGATCCATATACGCAACTCTACCATAAAATAACTGTAAGTCCACTGCACACAATCACACTATCATATTAAATATTTGTTCCAAAAAGTCTAGTTGGCCCTTCACTGCCAATATAAAATAATTTTTATCTCGTCACACGAATTTTATAATCGATCGGCAAAACGTAGCCTTTAATCATTTAATAAAGCTAAACCACAAAAATATAACCACTTGTCTCGCTGACTTTTTAGTACGGACCAGAAGGTCCCATATCGGGTTACCATAAGGGCAACTTTATTACTTTTTATCCAGAACCTCCTCGAGCTTCTCCTTTGGTCTCTAGGTACTACAGGCAGAACTGCCTGTAGATAGCCTATTACACACACAGTCCTGCAGAGCTGCGGCGCCTTAGGCATCACTATAGTTGCGCTAAATTACCTGGTAGCATAAAATCGCTCCTGGTAGCTTTTGCTTTTTAAGATCGAGCTCTGACAGTCCATGGTAGTAAATCACAGCGTACTCCAGGACTTAATTAATACACAGCGATTTGTAGAGTAGCGCGTGAAGATCTCCTGGCTAGCGAGTCGGTCGAGATCCGAACGAGACTCTGACAGGCCCTGACGACTTGGACCTTAGTGATTAAGGATTACGAGACCAGAAATACCTTTCTGCTTTATACTAACCTCTACCTATTAGAAGTCACTCTTACGGAACATATTAATTGAGATAAATTAACGATATAAATTCGAGTTTCATTTAAATAAATAGATGCCGAAACGAAGCGGCAGAAAATATAGAGAACGCCTACAAAGGTGGTTTACACGTACTACAGCACAAGGTGTACCCGTGTCTATAACACCCAGCTCACCGAACCCTACAGAAAGAGGGTATTTCGTAATTAATTCAGGAAATTATTTTATCGAAATCCGCGCGTCGCTATGACCACTGCCATCGCGGCCCGTCGCGCCGACGCCACAAGCAACCGAAGAAGTACCAGAATATTTAGAATTAAAATCAAAAGACCAAGAAGTCCTTGTATCCGAAATTAAATCTGAAAACGATCTAAATAGTAGTGAGCGAGCTGTAGTACAAGTTTTAACGAATGTACTTACCAACGATGAATAAATTTCAATAAAATACACTTTTATATAAAATCCTCGATAGAATAACTATTAATTAACTCACCAATTTCTATTCGTCCATTATCCAAGTATAATATTTCCCTTTTTATTATAATTCTGTCTCTTTATTTTTCTGTATAATTAATTTGACATATTATTATTTGACATATTATTTAACATATGACATATTATAATTTCTATTCAATAATTCAATTCTTACAAGCTATCAATAATTAACTAGCGCCATTATTAACAAGTCACAAGATTTTATTCTTCTCTTTGATATATTAAAGGTGCAGCATTAAATCATACCACATTTACACGTATTCACAACACGAATAAATTACTTCCTCTCGATGCACGGTTCTCTACCAGCCCAGGCTATTGTCGGTGTATGCAGGCAGGCCTAAAACAAAAACGAGAACATAACGTTTTTTGTGTCTGAGCGGTCGCGAAGGACGTTACACTGGTAAGTCAACATCCCCTTCCGCCGAACCAGGCCGATGGTTTATACCGGATAGAGAGCTTGTTGCCTCCTTCGGATGTACGCCTCGTATCGAGGGTCGCCCTGAATCCGGGGGATATTGGCCGGGTAGACGACGGGATCCAACCTCAAAGAGCGCAAGCGCTACCGTGCAATACGATATCGAGGACCCACGTACGGGCGGATATCGATTACTCTCGGTCTGATTCTCCTAACCGTTAAGACGCTCGTAACAACTAGTGGGGGTTTATCTCCTGCGGCAGTCATGGTCAGGACCTGTTGTTCTGGTCCTGCCTGAATACAGTGCCGATTCCCGGCGTGTTACAATCTACGTAAAAGTTCTTCAGCAGCCGCCGGACCTGATTCTTTTTGCCCGCTCGTCGGGTCTTCCTTCGGGGCTTCGGATCCTGAGAGATTGCGCCAGCGCTAAGAGGTGCTGAGGGTCCCGTCGACCGGACCTCCTCCTCGCGAGGGGGGCTCTCGAGCTGGGGTCGAGGGGGTGGGGGGGCTTGGAGGATGAGAGACTGGCGGTGAGATGGTGCGGTTCGTCCTCACTCTGTCTCTCCACCAGTGCCTCCAGGTAAGGAAGAGTGTCGGGATCGCGATCGGAATGGTGCGGTTCGTCCTCACTCTGTTCCTTTTGCGGTCCCTGGGAGAGGAATGGAGTAGTGCGGCTCGGCCTCACTCTTCCTCTCCACCAGTACTTCCGGATTGGGAAGGATGTTAGGGTCACGATCGGAATGGTGCGGCTCGTCCTCACTCTGTTCCTCTCGTGGTCCCTGGGATAGAGGGAAGGATGGGAGTTTGTGGAGCAGCTCGGAGGGCACCCTCTTCGCAAGGTCGGGGGCCAAGGCGAAAGGACCCCCCGTGGCAACCGAAGGCGGTCACATCCCTGCGTGACGTACGCGAGCACGAAAAACTTTTTTCCCCTTATTCGTTTTCGGTTGCTCTGTTCACACTGTTGGAACAACAATTCAATTATTTGTTTAGCTCCAAATCCCTCGGTTACCGAGATATTAATTTGTTAATTAACGACTTTGTCTAATTCAAAGGCTTGTGCCGTGGGAACAACAATTCAGTCATTTGTTTAGCTCTACGTCCCTCGGTTGCCGAGATATTAATTTGTTAATTAGTGACTTTGTTTAATTCAAAAGTTCACACCGTGGGAACAACAATCCAGTTATTTGTTTAGCTCTAAGACCCTCGGTTGCCGAGATATTTAATTGTTAATTAACGACTTTGTTTAATTTGAAAGCTTGCGCCGTGGGAACAACAATCCAGTTATTTGTTTAGCTCTAAGTCCCTCGGTTGCCGAGATATTAATTTGTTAATTAGTGACTTTGTTTAATTCAAAAGCTCACACCGTGGGAACAACAATTCAGTCATTTGTTTAGCTCTACGTCCCTCGGTTGCCGAGATATTAATTTGTTAATTAGTGACTTTGTTTAATTCAAAAGCTCACACCGTGGAAACAACAATTCAGTCATTTGTTTAGCTCTACGTCTCTCGGTTTCCGAGATATTAATTTGTTAATTAGCGACTTTGTTTAATTTAAAAGCTCACACCGTGGGAACAACAATTCAGTCATTTGTTTAGCTCTACGTCCCTCGGTTGCCGAGATATTAATTTGTTAATTAGTGACTTTGTTTAATTCAAAAGTTCACACCGTGGGAACAACAATCCAGTTATTTGTTTAGCTCTAAGTCCCTCGGTTGCCGAGATATTAATTTGTTAATTAGTGACTTTGTTTAATTCAAAAGCTCACACCGTGGGAACAACAATTCAGTCATTTGTTTAGCTCTACGTCCCTCGGTTGCCGAGATATTAATTTGTTAATTAGCAACTTTGTTTAATTCAAAAGCTCAAATTGTGGGAACAACAATTTAGTTATTTGTTTAATTCTAAGTCCCTTAGTTGCCGAAATATTAATTTGTTAACTAACGACTTTGTTTAATTCAAAAGCCCACACCGTGGGAACAACAATTCAGTTATTTGTTTAACTCTAAGTCCCTCAGTTGCCGAAATATTAATTTGTTAA
>NW_022639792.1:90226-94108 GCF_010583005.1 Odontomachus brunneus | reverse complement strand
GGCTTCTTCCAGGTCCGCGCTATCTCTGTTCGGGGATGCCTTAAAGCCTCGCTGCTTGAGTCGTCTTCTTCCTGGTCCGTGCTAAAACTATATATGCCGGCAAGCCGCATCAGTCGGGGCTACTCTGTCTCTGGTTACACTATTGCAATAGCAAATCATTATCATCGGATATACTACTGCATTAGACAGCTCAGCACTCTGTTCGTACTACTGCATTAGTCGGTTCAGTCCTCTGGCCGTACTACTGTAGCGGACGATTCAGTCTCTGATTTTTCTACTGTACCAGGCGACTTAGTTTCTGGCTATACCACTGGACTTACGATTTTTGCTTTCTACACGGACTTACGCGAATTTTCTGAACATACACGACTCGGATTATCCACGGACACGAAGTTAGACTGTCGGCTATACTCTGGGCTATACATTAGGATTTGGAGATCGGCAATACGGCTCACCTACGACGACTTAAGGCACCCCGAATCGGATTTTCTTTGGATCACGTTTGAGTCTACGAGTGAATAAATAAAAGTGTTTCCGGAACTTAATGGACTATTTCGATAATAACAGCCACGTCTCCTTCTCCTCGGGAGAAGCCGACGACCTTCTAAGGTTCCTCGACCGAGTGAGGAAACCTACTCCGGATCCAGTGCACATTGATTGTGTCACGGAGGAGCACCAATCCGAGTCGCCAGACATTCAACAAGCCGCTACCTCCAGGCCGGCGACGCCATACTCCGGAGCGGTATTTCGTAGAAGGCCTAGGACCTCAGCGCGGCCTTACTGGCAGCATCAACTGAAGACACAACTGGGCTTTCGGTTGCCACGGGGTCCTTTTGCCTTGGCCCCCGACCTCGTGAAGAGGGTGCCCTCTGAGCTGCTCCACAAACTCCCATCCTTCCCCCTATCCCAAGGGCCACGAGAGGAAAAGAGTGAGGACAAGCTGCACCATTCCGATCGTGATCCCAACATCCTTCTCAATCCGGAGGTACTGGTGGAAGGGAAGAGTGAGGCCGAGCCGCACCAGCTCACCGCCAGCCCTCCATTCCTCTCCCAGGGACCGCGAAAGGAGCAGAGTGAGGACAAACCGCACCGTTCCGATCGCGATCCCGACACCCTTCCTTACCTGGAGGCACTGGCGGGGAGACAGAGTGAGGACAAGCCGCACCATCTCGCCACCAGTCCCTCATCCTTTAAGCCCCCCCCTTTACCATAGCTCGGGAGCCCCCTCGCGAGGAGGAGGTCCGGTCGACGGGACTACCTAATACTGCCGCGACCTCTCAAGATCCGAAGCCTCGAAGGAAGACCCGACGAGCCGGCAGGAAAAACCAGCTCCGGCGGCTGTTGAGGAACCTCTACGTGGACTGCAACACCCCGGGGATCGGCACTAATCTCAGACAGGACCAGAACAACAACCTGGTCCTGATCCACGGGACTGCCGCGGGAGACAAAGCTCCATCAATTGCCTCAACAGTCGGGAGAATCGGACTGAGGATAACGGATAACCGACTGTACGTGGGTCCCCGATACCGTATTGCACGGTGGCGGTTGCGCCCTTTGAGATTGGACCCTGTTGTCTATCCGGCCAATATCCCTCAGATCCAGGGCGACCCTCGATACGAGGCGTATATACAGAAGAGGCAACAGGCTCTCTACCCGATGTAAACCATCGGCCTGAAGCGGCGGGAGGGTATGCTAACGTACCGGAGAAACCCCTTCCACCACCATCGAGAGGCCACCCAGCCGGAGCTGTTAGAATACCTGGCCAGTATCCCTGATCGGAGGTGCTGGCAGATCAGAGCATTTGTGGACCAGAGTGGCGATCTGGTCCTTTGCACTTTGTGCCACTACCGTCGAGAGTCCGCGGAACCGACTAATACGTACCGACAAATACATGGCCATTGCCTTATAGTCGGTCACTGGGTTGAGCCCAAGTACTGCTCGGATTGTCGGGATCCTGTGACGGCAGACCAGCCCATGTCGGCGTGCCCAGATTGTATGGCTGAGTTTATTAGTATGGAGGAAGAAGGTTAAGGGGACCGCGAAATTGTGTTCTCGCACTTACCCCGGGAGCAATCGAGACGGGTACCGAGGGTAGAGTAGGCTTCACGCCGCTGACCCTCATTTTCAACAACCCCGACCTCTCACCCTTAATTCAGGGCGGAGTCGAGGTGTCGCGACCAAGGACGTGACAAGGCCCAGTTGGGTCTTTAACTGATGCTGCCAATAAGGCCGCGCTGAGGTCCTAGGCCTTCTATGGAATACCGCTCCGAGGTATTGCGTCGCCGGCTCGGAGACAGCGGCTTGTGGCAGCGGATGTTGGAGATCTGGCGGCTCTGATTGGTGCTCCTCAGTGACACGGTCAATGAGCACCGGATCCGGAGCAGATTCCCTTGCTTGGTCGAGGAATCTTAAAATATCGTCGGCTTCTCCCGAGGAGAAGGGGACGTGACTGTTGTTATCAGAATAATCCATCAAGTTCCGGAAAACACCTTTATTCAATCACTCGTAAACCCAAACGTGGTCCGGGGAAATTTCGATTCGGGGTGCCGTAAGTCGTCGTAAGTGAACCGTATTGCCTATCTCGAAATCCTATAGTATAGCCCAGAGTATAGCCGACAGTCTAAGTTCGTGTCCGTGGATAGTCCGAGTCGTGTATATTCAGAAAATTCGCATAAGTCCGTGTAGAAAACCGAAAATCGTAGGTCCAGTAGTATAGCCAGAAACTAAGTCGCCTGGTACAGTGGTACGGTCAGAAACTAAGTCGTCCGCTACAGTAGTACGGCCAGAGGACTGGACCGACTAAAGCAGTAGTACAAACAGTGTGCTGAGCTGTCTATTGCAGTAGTATATCTCAGGATATGGTTTCCTATTGCAGTAGTGTAACCAGAGACTGAGTTGCTTGCTGGCATATATAGTTTTAGCGCGGACCAGGAAGAAGACGACTCGAGCAGCGAGGGCTCTAAGGCATCCCCGAACAGAGATAGCGCGGACCTGGAAGAAGCCTCGGTAGCAAAGTATTTAACCAGGCTTGTTCAAGGCGGGAGATTTGAATCGCGGAACAGATTTTCGTTATTTTTACAATAAATCGATTAAATAAGTTATCGAAAATTGCTAACTACGTTGTGTTAGCTGCTCTCGACCCGGGGGTCAACAAATACATTGTTATTGTTAGTTACACATTGTTATGGAGGTATTTATTGATCCCGGTATACGGATACAGGGCTTTAGCTGTAAACAATTGGAGATTTGCTAACTTATTAACTAACTTATTACTAGTGCGATTATTTATTTATAGCTTATATATAAATGGTCTATCCTATAATTAATAACTAATGATCCTTGTATGTTAGTAGGTTATGTAGTAATGGAGCACCTTGCTCCCTTGTTTAAATAATATTTCTATTCCTCTATTTACGACTTCGTTATTAGCAAAATGGCGGTCCTCAACTCTCCAGTATTTGGTGCTTGGGATTTTAACAATGTTACAGTTAAATACCGCAGGAACCCGTGAATTTAGAGGTAAACAAATGATTGGGTTGTTGTATCGCGGTGTGAGCTTTCCAACTAAACGAAGTTGTTAATTAACAAATTAATATTCCGGCAACCGAGGGACTTAGAGTTAACAGAAAGACTGAATTGTTTCCACGGTGTGAGCTTTTGAATTAAACAAAATCGTTAATTAACAAATTAATATTTCGGCAACTGAG
The DNA here is from genome assembly GCF_010583005.1 of Odontomachus brunneus. Taxonomy (NCBI): domain Eukaryota; kingdom Metazoa; phylum Arthropoda; class Insecta; order Hymenoptera; family Formicidae; genus Odontomachus; species Odontomachus brunneus. The sequence goes on along the minus strand of NW_022639792.1, from coordinate 90,401 downwards.
GGACTTAGAGTTAAACAAATAACTGAATTGTTGTTCCCACGGTGTGGGCATTTGAATTAAGCAAGGTCATTAATTAACAAATTAATATCTCGGCAACCAAGGGACTTAGAGCTAAACGAATGACTGAATTGTTGTTCCAACAGTGTGAACAGAGCAACCAAAAACGAATGGGGGG
>NW_022639792.1:89901-90198 GCF_010583005.1 Odontomachus brunneus | reverse complement strand
TATATATATATATATATATATATATATATATATATATATATGTAAAAGCACATTTTGCATGTTTGGATCGTAATTAAATACAGGGTGGACCATTTTAATCCATCCAGTCGAATATGTCGAAAACCAAGCCGGGAGAGAAAAATGTTTCAGACAAAAGTTGTAAGGCTTAAAAAAACACATTCAACAATAGTAGTTATTTGACACAGGTTGGCGTCGCCAAGGTCAGAACAAGGTCAACTTTGCTTTTTTAAATAGAAATATATATTTTTTATTACGGTATTTTATTCAACGTAAAAT
>NW_022639792.1:88799-89891 GCF_010583005.1 Odontomachus brunneus | reverse complement strand
GATAGTCCGAGTCGTGTATATTCAGAAAATTCGCATAAGTCCGTGTAGAAAACCGAAAATCGTAGGTCCAGTAGTATAGCCAGAAACTAAGTCGCCTGGTACAGTGGTACGGTCAGAAACTAAGTCGTCCGCTACAGTAGTACGGCCAGAGGACTGGACCGACTAAAGCAGTAGTACAAACAGTGTGCTGAGCTGTCTATTGCAGTAGTATATCTCAGGATATGGTTTCCTATTGCAGTAGTGTAACCAGAGACTGAGTTGCTTGCTGGCATATATAGTTTTAGCGCGGACCAGGAAGAAGACGACTCGAGCAGCGAGGGCTCTAAGGCATCCCCGAACAGAGATAGCGCGGACCTGGAAGAAGCCTCGGTAGCAAAGTATTTAACCAGGCTTGTTCAAGGCGGGAGATTTGAATCGCGGAACAGATTTTCGTTATTTTTACAATAAATCGATTAAATAAGTTATCGAAAATTGCTAACTACGTTGTGTTAGCTGCTCTCGACCCGGGGGTCAACAAATACATTGTTATTGTTAGTTACACATTGTTATGGAGGTATTTATTGATCCCGGTATACGGATACAGGGCTTTAGCTGTAAACAATTGGAGATTTGCTAACTTATTAACTAACTTATTACTAGTGCGATTATTTATTTATAGCTTATATATAAATGGTCTATCCTATAATTAATAACTAATGATCCTTGTATGTTAGTAGGTTATGTAGTAATGGAGCACCTTGCTCCCTTGTTTAAATAATATTTCTATTCCTCTATTTACGACTTCGTTATTAGCAAAATGGCGGTCCTCAACTCTCCAGTATTTGGTGCTTGGGATTTTAACAATGTTACAGTTAAATACCGCAGGAACCCGTGAATTTAGAGGTAAACAAATGATTGGGTTGTTGTATCGCGGTGTGAGCTTTCCAACTAAACGAAGTTGTTAATTAACAAATTAATATTCCGGCAACCGAGGGACTTAGAGTTAACAGAAAGACTGAATTGTTTCCACGGTGTGAGCTTTTGAATTAAACAAAATCGTTAATTAACAAATTAATATTTCGGCAACTGAGGGACTTAGAGTTAAACAAATAA
>NW_022639792.1:88668-88789 GCF_010583005.1 Odontomachus brunneus | reverse complement strand
AAAATTCTGAAAAAATTCTCAGAGCTCTATGAGAACAAAATATACAATTTTTATCTCTTCATATTTTCCGCTAAAGTTGACAGAATTTAAGTAAAAAATTATTGAATCCAATAATCTTGAG
>NW_022639792.1:88520-88658 GCF_010583005.1 Odontomachus brunneus | reverse complement strand
GGTTGTTGTATCGCGGTGTGAGCTTTCCAACTAAACGAAGTTGTTAATTAACAAATTAATATTCCGGCAACCGAGGGACTTAGAGTTAACAGAAAGACTGAATTGTTTCCACGGTGTGAGCTTTTGAATTAAACAAAA
>NW_022639792.1:88135-88510 GCF_010583005.1 Odontomachus brunneus | reverse complement strand
TTTTTACGTTGAATAAAATGCCGTAATAAAAAATATATATTTCTATTTAAAAAAGCAAAGTTGACCTTGTTCTGACCTTGGCGACACCATCCTATGTCAAATAACTACTATTGTTGAATGCGTTTTTTAAAGCCTTACAACTTTTGTCTGAAACATTTTTCTCTCCCGTGCTTGGTTTTCGACATATTAGACTGGATGGATTAAAATGGTCCACCCTGTATACCAATAATATAAGTATGTTGATTTTTTTGATATTAACTGCTGTATAGGTATCATTAAAATAAGAGGACCGTTTGTCTATAAAAAAAAAAATAGATACGCCAAGAGCTTTTTTGTGTAAGTTATTATATAATTTTTTTAATATTATTGTATTTT
>NW_022639792.1:87543-88125 GCF_010583005.1 Odontomachus brunneus | reverse complement strand
CAAGGTCATTAATTAACAAATTAATATCTCGGCAACCAAGGGACTTAGAGCTAAACGAATGACTGAATTGTTGTTCCAACAGTGTGAACAGAGCAACCAAAAACGAATGGGGGGAAAAAAGTTTCTCGTGCTCGCGTACGTTACGCAGGGATGTGACAAAACGCGACCAACGCGCGGTTTGCACATTACTGATAAGAATCGGGAATAGTAATTAAACACGTTCCAGTGTACTTATCAAATATACCTTTTATATTTAAAATTACTAAACATAGTACAATTACTGAATATATTTTGCACCCACCGCTACACACCCTGCCGCGCCCGCATCTCCGATCTCGAACTCTTCTCGTGTCCCTACAACACGAACACGACAGGATGAACTGCAAGCGATTATTTGTGTGTTTAATAAAAATTGGTGCTACATCGAAAACTCACTGTCCGACTCTATTTTCTCGTCACCACACCAATTCAACTCCCACGCACGACGCCGGTGCCTCGCGCGAGGCAGAACCGGCGCTTTTCGTGTCAGTCCTCGGCTGATCACAGTCGATTCCGACACAGGTGGTATAAAGTATTGTTACT
>NW_022639792.1:85650-87533 GCF_010583005.1 Odontomachus brunneus | reverse complement strand
TGAGGATATTTACGTAAATATCTTAGAAAATAGAGGTCGTATAAAAATTTTTTCAAGGAAAAATTATTTGCGTTTTTACGTTGAATAAAATGCCGTAATAAAAAATATATATTTCTATTTAAAAAAGCAAAGTTGACCTTGTTCTGACCTTGGCGACACCATCCTATGTCAAATAACTACTATTGTTGAATGCGTTTTTTAAAGCCTTACAACTTTTGTCTGAAACATTTTTCTCTCCCGTGCTTGGTTTTCGACATATTAGACTGGATGGATTAAAATGGTCCACCCTGTATACCAATAATATAAGTATGTTGATTTTTTTGATATTAACTGCTGTATAGGTATCATTAAAATAAGAGGACCGTTTGTCTATAAAAAAAAAAATAGATACGCCAAGAGCTTTTTTGTGTAAGTTATTATATAATTTTTTTAATATTATTGTATTTTTGTAATTATTTTATTTTTTATTTAACAATATATTACTAATATATTAATAACATATTTAATTAATAAATATATTATATAATCAAAACCCCATATTTTTGTAAAAAAAAATTAGAAATGATTAATTATCCGCACTTGGCAAATGTAACCTCATGATATCATTTCTTTTGTAGAGAGTATATAAAACTGTCTTGTATTTTATAATAGAATATTTACGAAAGTACAATTGATCTGAATGAGATTGTTTTAATATTTTTCCAAATATCTTTTGGCTGAATTTTTGTTCTAATTTATTTATAACGATTTTTTTGTAAAATTGATTTATAATGTTTTTTGTGAAGTTTATTTATAACGATTGTTTTTGTAAAGAAAGTTTATAACGATTTTTTTGTAAAGTTTAATGCTAACGCGCGTGTATTTGGCTTCTTTTTTTTACTTTTTTTGTGAAAAAGTAATTTTGGTTTTAAACGCTATTACAACCCGTGCAGTAAATAATGTTATTCAATCCAGTAACATTTTTTTGTAACTATTGTTTCCTTCAGTGCAATATATCCGGTTGTATGAAATAAAGAACGGTTACCTACAAATAAACATGGTTCGTTGAAAGTATTAACTTACTAGCGATCTTTTAAATGCTACAACATCTCCAAAACAGAGTGTCGAAACGTTATGCGTATCTATCGGTTCCGCGAGTGATTGGGAGAAGCGAGAAAAATAAGGTTGGCGTACACACAGAGAAGAAGTGGTTTGAAAATAAAACTGAATTGCAGGGCCTTATCTACAGGAAGGGTCCTAATAACATATTTACTTATATGTAAGTGATGAAATCATTTAAATAAAATATTTCTCTCAGTGACTGAAGAACATGATAGAATTATATACTTGTGATTATAGAATTTGTTTTTTATGAAAGAAAAATATGTTTCGCAACGGAAAGAAGATTGTGCTTGCAAAGAAATATTTCTTAATGTGAGGAAAATTTTAAGTACAATGAAAGAAAGATGTGTTAGTACGTATTATTTTATAGCTGTAGGAAATAAAATGTTTCCTTTAATGCAATAAAATATGTTTGAAAATAAGAAATAGGTTTCTTTATTGTTGCTGAAGTGTCGCAAAGCTCTTTAAGAAATATACAGACGACTACAAGTAATTATGTTTTCAAAAGAAGTAATACAACATATACAGCAAAAAAAAAAAATATATATATATATATATATACAGGGTGTTCAAAAAGTCCCGGACCGGTGAAATATCTCGAAAACTAAGCATTTTAGAAAAAAATGTTTCAGATATAAGTTGTGGCGTTTAAAAAGATGTATTTACTGATCACATCAGTTTGACCTTGGGTTGCGTAGCGAAGGTCAGGTCAAGGTCACATTAATTTTTTTAAATGGAACACCCCATTTTTCATTGCATATTCTTATAGCACATCTCGAGAG
>NW_022639792.1:81067-85339 GCF_010583005.1 Odontomachus brunneus | reverse complement strand
TTTTAAGCCAATTAATTTGTCTCATTATTCTGTGCAAAAAAAGCATTAAGACAAGATAACCGAAAGATAAATATTTTGAGATATTTTGTATTCTATGTCAAAGTGCTGGAAATTTCAAGTGTTATTACTCGAAAAGTTCTTAACGAAAAAATATTTTATTATAGCGTTTTGGAAAGCTCTCGAGATGTGCTATAAGAATATGCAATGAAAAATGGGGTGTTCCATTTAAAAAAATTAATGTGACCTTGACCTGACCTTCGCTACGCAACCCAAGGTCAAACTGATGTGATCAGTAAATACATCTTTTTAAACGCCACAACTTTTATCTGAAACATTTTTTTCTAAAATGCTTAGTTTTCGAGATATTTCACCGGTCCGGGACTTTTTGAACACCCTGTATATATATTGTAACGTCCCAGACCCAGAAAACTTTGATTTTTCGCGATGACTACGGTATTTAAACTCTGCAACAACAAAAGGCCGATTTGTACTAATCTGAGACATAGAATATCATATGAACCAAATAGTATTTAGCTCGTCGAAACGCTATATGAGAAGTCACGATATTGGGAGGCAAGGACGGAATAAGGCAAATTGGGAGGCAAGGACGGAATATAGGCAAATTGATTCACAATAAGAAATAATTAAGAATTCAAAAGGTATGTTAAAGATAACAATCCAAAGTCCACAATATCATGAGCTCTCATAGAATAAACCCTAATTAGTCATTATAAGTTTTATTTTAGTTAAAGCAAGGAATCTTACTAATTCACTCGTCAAAAACGGCCAAGGATAAAAATCAGATTATTATAGAAATGAAGTATTCATATAACCACTCAAAAGTCATACATGACGAAGGAATTAGTAGGAAACTCAAATAATGTAAGAATACTCGCGAGCAAACTCGCGCAGACACGAATGAACACGTCCAGCATGACATCATCGAAACGCTATGCATCACGCCACAACGCATAACGTCATCCGACTACCCGAGCGCATCAGACGATAAGCCGAAGCGCAGCGGCATCCCTTTGCAAAACACCGACTCGAGACCACCATCTCGCCACCGGATGCGGCGCTGCGAGCCGACCGCCGTCGGAAGCGACCGAAACCGGCCGAAGCTCGCGCTCGAGACCTATAAAAACCCTGCTCCCACAACATGCAGCGCTTAGTGCTCATCAATTCTTCTAGCTTAGTTCGGCTTAGTCATTCGCCATTCTGTTCGTGCTTTTGTACGAGAAAAACCTCTGAGTATACTCTCCGACCCGTTGCCTCAGGCATTTGTTCGGCGATTCAACCACTTACCTGCGATCTATCAAGAACCTGTACGGACCAGCACAGGCGTATTCTTATTCGACTCATCGTGTCCCTGCGATATTTCGACCGTGAGTTTATCTTTTCTTATTTTCCCTACATTAATCCGACACTAGCCCGGTAGGTCTTTAACAGGCACCTATCGTCAAATTTTAATTCGCTAAATTTATATTATCAACTTAACTTAAGAATATTGTATAATCCATTATTGTTACTCTACAATATTATATCACACCACACTTAAGATAAAATACATATATTATATTCAGATTCTGTAGTCGTATAATTCAAATTCCTCTACCAAACCTAGATGCTATAGTTCTATAATCCCTAAAGACGATCTATTATTTTCCATTCCTAATCTACTCACATACATACACGTACACACTCTCTTGCAGAGCTGCGGTAGTCCTAGTGTCTACCATATACGCCGTCGTATTGGGAAGCTTTAAATAGCTCCCAGTAGCGTTTCCTTCTCTCTCTATCTCTGCTTCAAGTAGCTTAACTGCTCCTGGCAGATTTTTCTGCTTATAATACAGAGCTCTGACAGTTTCGGCAGCGTCTCGAATGCTCCGGAACTTAATTAAGATACAGCGAATTGCAGAATAGCGCGTGATGAAGATTTCCTAAGCGTGGGATTTCTGAACGAGACTCTGACAGAGCTCCTTGATTGTTGAGCCTTATTAAGAAAACACTAAAACCAAAACTGAATTTACCACTTTAATAACCCTTTCCCCTAAATCAAAACCTATCTCGATCGTTCTTATGGACTCTTGCTTTTATTAACTTCTACAAACGATTAAATTGTCTGAATAAATCTTCAATACATTAGATACTCCTTACACTAAAGGACAAATAAAGCACTTGGCAAATATAAATTCATTTTATTCAATTCATACATTTTCGGTCAGATATCAAATCAGTAATTTGTCATTCATCACTCTGTTATTATTACATCGTCTCTTACACAACACTACACTCTCTTGTAACTTCCTCTCGGTGCACAGCTCTCCACCTCCCCAGACTATTGTCGGTGTATGCAGGCAGGTCTAAAACAAAGAGAGAGCAAACGTTTCGTTAATCTGAGTGACCAAACGGGACGTTACACTATCGTTTGGAAAATTTTCTTGCGTGAACATATTTTCGATGTTTGACAATCTGAAGACACGCATGTCATGTACCGAGCCCACTTGACCCGTATAACAATGTATAAACCTTAATTTTTCATCACAAACTACCTACAACTTTGTTCCGTACGGGAGCTGTCGTCCGCACGGATCGCGGGCGGCGGGCGGCCGTGCACCAGGCGCGTTCCGCGCGCGGGCGACTACCGCTCGCCGCGGCTTCACGCCGCCGCCGCTACGCGGCAGCGCGCCGAGCCGGGGCCGTTACTCGCGGTTAAATTTCGGTGCGGCGCCTATATAAGACGCCGCGGACGCCGACTCTAGGCCTTTTGACTACTGTTGCACATCAGGTCACTGCCTCGCTGAGGTATTCTTTTGCACTATATCTAGCTTCATATCGCCTTCTTGAGTGCGTCAGCACGTTGGGCTCTTGCCTCGCTCGAGGTATACGCTTTGCATATCTGCATCTATCTTCACTGCCTTAAGAGTGTCGTAGACACATTGGCATTTGTGTTTAGGTCTTCGGTGACTCTACACAACCCTCCGCAGCCCTTTAGAGTGCGCTTGCACGTTGGGCTACTGTCTCTAGAGTGTCCGAGGACACGTTGACATCTGTGTTACGAAGTGTACGGTAACTCCACGGATCTCCAACCTTCTCAATACGATCGAGGATTGAGAGAAGGCTTCGCGCGACCATTTCGGATTACCTTGACATCTCCACTGCGGTGGACGTCTCTCTTCGCGACATCTCCGTATTGCACATACTGCATATTATCGCCGACAGCACTTACTGTTGGGACCACGACTCCGCGCGAGTCGTCCTTGTCATCAAGAACTCTGCTGCCAGGGACGCAGCCTATCCACGCGAGCCCAGCTCGCCTTCACGTCCGCACAGGACTTAGTCGCTGCCAGGGACGCAGCATATACACGCGAGCAGTACTCGCCTTCACGTCCGCACAGGACTTAGTCGCTGCCAGGGACGCAGCATATACATGCGAGCAGTACTCGCCTTCACGTCCGCACAGGACTTAGACGCTGCCAGAGACGCAGCATATACAAGCGAACCACGCTCACTTCTTCACCGGTACTGAAGCCATACTCGCCGCGTCTGCGAGTTACTCTCGCTCCTAAGTTCACGTCGCCCGCGCGACGTTACGCCTCTCATTACTTCTCCGACAAGGGGGACTTCTCCTAGCGCGAAGGCACTGGGAAGCGGTACATCACCGCAGGGTCGCCGCTTCGATAGACCTGGCTCGCTTTATTCGAGTCGGCGACACACCAAAACACGGAGCCGAAAACTCCCGTCGCCGAATAACTTCGCAAATCACTTGCACCCCACGTCATCTTACGCGGCCGCTGGATAGCGGACTGCTAGCGACGAAGAACGCGGTCTCCACACGGCGAGCGGACATCAAGCCGCATCCCGCATAACGAACCGGCCGCTCTCCACCCTCGGGCCGTTCGAAACAAACATAATTAAATTTATTTAATAAAACAATTTATTTAATTAAACAATACTAATATAAATCTTTCAATATTAAAACTGAAAGGTATTAAAACTAAAAAATATACATGCATATGAGATTAAATTCAATAAATAATATTTGTAAATACAGGGTGTTCGGAAAGTACCGGGACGCCCGAATATCAGGAAAAATATAAGTTTTACAAAAAAATGTTTCAGACAAAAGTTGTGGCGTTTAAAAAGATGTATTTACTGATCACATCAGTTTGACCTTGGGTTGCGTAGCGAAGGTCAGGTCAAGGTCACATTAATTTTTTTAAATGGAACACCCCATTTTTCATTGCATATTCTTATAGCACATCTCGAGAG
>NW_022639792.1:79826-80230 GCF_010583005.1 Odontomachus brunneus | reverse complement strand
TTCCATTTAAAAAAATTAATGTGACCTTGACCTGACCTTCGCTACGCAACCCAAGGTCAAACTGATGTGATCAGTAAATACATCTTTTTAAACGCCACAACTTTTGTCTGAAACATTTTTTTGTAAAACTTATATTTTTCCTGATATTCGGGCGTCCCGGTACTTTCCGAACACCCTGTATATATTAACAAATAATTGTATATACAGGATGTCTGGTAATTTGTGCTCACTATTTGTGCAGTATTATTTTTGATAAAATAAACTGATTCTTTTATTTACATATATAATAATTTATAGCAGTGAATATATTAAAAAATTAATGTTTATTTCAATATTATAAAATATAAATATAGAAGTATATATAGTATTATATAATAACTTACTTGTAGCTGAATGGAATGAAA
>NW_022639792.1:73372-79724 GCF_010583005.1 Odontomachus brunneus | reverse complement strand
CTTTCAATATTAAAACTGAAAGATATTAAAACTAAAAAATATACATGCATATGAGATTAAATTCAATAAATAATATTTGTAAATATATATTAACAAATAATTGTATATACAAGATGTCTGGTAATTTGTGCTCACTATTTGTACAGTATTATTTTTGATAAAATAAACTGATTCTTTTATTTACATATATAACAATTTATAGCAGTAAATATATTAAAAAATTAATGTTTATTTCAATATTATAAAATATAAATATAGAAGTATATATAGTATTATATAATAACTTACTTGTAGCTGAATGGAATGAAATCCTTTTCTGTTCATATAACAATCACTATGATCTCTTGGGGCAGTAATTTTTATGTGTTCCATCTATTACACCTATGACTCCTGGAAAATTATATCTTTGTTGTATTACTGTTATGGTTTCTTGTGCTTCATTCCTAGTTGGCCAAGGAATAAATGTTGCTACTTTCTCGTATAACGCATTTACAACTCTTTGTACACTTCGCCATGCTGTAGCTTTACCAACATTGAATCTATCTGAAACACATCTAGATAACTTTATTAAATATTTGTCATATTAATTTAAAATTTTAATTTGATTTTAATGTGTGTAACTTATACATTACCATTATACTATTCTTTATATCATTACAAGTGCTAATTATTACCTGTAGGAATTTGGTGTAGCCATAATCCAGATAGCTATAAGTAGTTGTTTTTTAGTTGATATTGTATTTCTGCCATATCTGTTATTTCGTTTACTTAATTTAGGATTTAATAATTCAAATAAGAATTGAAAAGTACGTCGTTTAAGTCTGAAACAATAAATTCCACTTTCTTGATATTACTTTTTTTTTAAATAATCAATGGCATATTTTATCATATTTCTTTTACATGCGTTTGATGTACATTAGGTAAAAATTGTATATTATTTTCTGTACCGAAAGTGCTTTTGAAATTCCTCGTCTGTATACAATGGTATAACACTTTCAACATAGTCCTTGCAACGAGAACGTGGAGTCAAATTTCTATTAAGAGTCCTTAAAAATATATATCATTTTCTTCGCTATCTGAAGAACTTTCAGAAGATTCTATTACATATTTTACAACTTCTGTTAAAATCACAATCTCTATATCACGCTGTGTTTGATCCATAATTATCTATGAAACTTGTTTATCTTAACCTCCACAATACTGAATATTTCTACTGCGAGTCCGTTCCGTTGTTGATTGCATTACAAGCTGAAAAGCAGCATCAGTAATTACGGAACCGATCCGCAGTTCTACTTTATGACGTCATACTTTCAGTACTGGCAGTGAATTTCGGAACGCAGCCTATATAAATCTTACCTGCGTAGAACAGACGCTTTACGTCTGCTTAATCGCCTGGTAGCTGTTTGGTACTTTAGAGATTTGCGACTTCTTCCATACATTCTTTCGTACTCGTCATGTACTACTGTTTGACGTGTATTAGCACATAATGAGACGGAATGATCAAAAATTGAAAGGCACTGAATCTCATGCTGCTCCATATCTGATCTGATAAATCTCGTACAAAAAATCATGCAGAATAGAATCGTATAATAATGCGGGAGTACGCATCCGGGAATCCTATTGTTTCGGTAACCGCTTTGTTATTGAAACATCGTCTCATCAGAGTAGGCACTGCATGCTCGCGACACGTGCTCGTGGCGCGTGTCGCGAGGGGGGAGGTGTGGTGATTCGTCACGGCTTGTGTTTCGCAAGTTCCCAAGGGACAGTTAAGGGGGTCTCGCACGTGTCAATGTGTAAGTGAAATTTTCATATAAAGTATTCTCGCGTTTGGCTGCATAGATTTCTAAATCCTTTTGTACATTCAAAGTACATATGTTAATGGAGGTGGGAGTCTCAGAATTTATACGAAAAATGAAAAAAAATTATAAACTATTTTTCTTATCACTCACTTCTCTCTCAGATGAGTTTCTCTCTCACTTCAATATGGCGTTCTGAGCTGTCACCTGCCAACAAAATGTGCTTTATACAAAAGTTCTGCAGCTTACACGCACATGGAGAGTAGACTTCCGACTGCAGACTGAATTAAGAAACACTGTTGGACCATTACAATTTTATTCAGAAGTGCAATATAAGAGGATACTTTATATGAAATTTAGTGTCATTGTGTGCATGAAATGTCAATAAAATGTACTGAAATGAAGCGGGTTACGAGTTCCCGAATCTACCGCAACGCTACGGCGGGAGCGTAGCGACACTAGAATAAGGTCGATATGTTATAGATGGAAATTCTCAGCGGAACAGAACGTGCAAATGAATGACAGACTTTTTATTATATTCATGAAAGGAATGGAGTACCTGTAATTGATTTGCGCGTTTCGTTCCGCCGAAAATTTCCGCTCATGGGACATCGGCCTAAATCCAGCGGCACACGATGCTTGTTTTCATGCTGGATTGCTTGCTGGATGAAAATACTTTGTTCTGATTGATGCATTTCTAAAGACGGAACAATCAGAATAGAGTATTTCTATCCAGCAAGCAATCCAGCACGAAAACAAGCATCGTGTGCCGCTGACTTAAGAGTGCCATCACAAAAGCGGAAATTTTCAACGGAACGAAGTGCGCGGACCAATCAGTTACTCTATTTTATTGCCAAAAGAATAGCATGGCTATAATTGTTCTATGCGTTCCATCACGCTGAAATATTCTACTTATGGGACATCGTAAGAGACGCGGTGTGAATCATATTGTTATACCTATGCAACAACAGATGTACTGAAAATTAAGCTAAGATTGCATATATGCGGTGAGCTTCGGCAAACAGCTGCGGTAATTAATCAGAAGCCAGGCGCAGATCGGGTTCAGGCAAGCGCCGGCATGTACTTGACTCCTGATTGGCTTAACTCACAAGAGAAGAGTGCGACGTGTAAATAATATTTATTACTGTTAAACTCGTTGTAGCTATTCATACACAGTAATATAAGGTAAAACTTGAAGACGGTAAAAAATTTTAGTCGCGAGAAAATGGAAAATAACAAATTTTACATCTATAAATCATGCCTTATATTCAGTTAAAGATAAGTGTTACTCCAAGGATTATGTGGCGCACCGGGAAAGCGCAAGTGTAGTAATGTCGACGTTGCTGGTTCAACTCCCGATAGGTCGTACACTTTTTTTTCCTATTGCTTTTTATATTGCGATGCAATTATTACAATAAAAAAATTGTACTACAGATAGCACTAGGAAGCAATAATTACTGATGGAGAAAAAGATACTAATAAAAATATAAAAAAATGTCATTTATAAAAAAAAAAGCGTAGAAAAAACTTGTTTAATAATCTAAGAAACATGATTTTTCAAATGCTAGAAGCTGATGATATATCACAAAGTGCAGAATAATACTTATCTCGTGATCATGTGAAACTGTGGCTGCGTTCAAAAAACACAACGATTGTACAATGGTTGAATAATTCGTCAATGTAATTGGTCTAAAGGTAGAGAGGGATCTAACAGTAAAGACCAATGATCATTAATCGCTCACTTGATCACTGTGTTTTCTGAACGTAACCAAAAATGTAAAAAAACCTAGATACTTCCCATATTGTTATTAGTATTTTTTATACATTACCTATTATTGCTACTATAGTCGAAAGAGTAAAAAAGAAATTTATTTATGTGCTGATATGTGCCTGTTTAACTAATGGCCTTATAAATGAATTACAAGTAAAAACTGACAATGCACATCAAGATGAAATATATTTGTAAAGTTACACATGGAAGATTCCTTGACTGAAATGAAGAAACCGTCCGCGATAATAATAAATACGCACGAAGCGAGAGACAGGGAGAATGAGCGACAGTCGGATCACAAGCAAACAAAAACAGACGAGATAGGAAAGAGCAATAGATAAGGTAAATGTCCCAGTTAATGGTAGTGTCCTAGTTACTGACACTTTGAAAATATTTTACATTACAAAATCTCAGTTTGACTTTTTCATACTACAATAATATTTTAAAATATTCTACTGGTTATGTATACTTTTTTGTAATAGCCTCATCACAAAATTTATCATCTTTCTAATATCTCGTAATTATAATATGAAGTACATTGACTTGTAAGCTTTGTCATGTGTTTTATGACCAACCGCTTATAAGAAATCGTGAATGACGAGCGCGATAAAATAATAATTTAGAGTATTCATGTTGGTTTGAAGCATTAGAATAACTTTAAACAAATTATCTAAGTGTCATTATCTGGGACTTATACATTGATTTCAATTTTTCAATTAAATTACTAAAAAAGTACGTTTATATGTCGGAAATATATGACAATATCACAAATAAAGGTTCTATTTGTCACTTACAGGTGACAGATTTTTCATTGAAAATGACATGGTCATTTAATTTCATGTTCACTTTCATGAAAAGTTAAGTGTGAAAAAGGAGCACGATTGTCCGTTAACCTAATGAAAGGACGGAGAAGAAAATAGAAACTGCACAGAAGATTTGTCAGCAATCATTCTTTTATTGTGTCACTTCAAATCTGATAAACCCACATGACATGACTGACATAGACATATAAACCAAAAATTTACAATGTATCATCGTTGACAATATATTGAATACACATTAGGCTGGCAATGTGGCATGACAAACGGCATCTGGACGTACGGTGCTGATGGCAGGGGCATACGAACGTACGGTGCTGGCGGCATCTGAACGTACGGTGCTGACGGCCGCGGCATCTGCACGTACGGTGCTGGCGGCGGCGGCGACGGCGATGGCATGCCGTATCGAGTCCATCGTCTTCGTTGCTGGTGTTGTTGCTGCCTCCATATTTCTCTCCGCATTTTTTAATTTTCTTTTTGCACCGCCCGTCGCAACTTATCGTTAAACCTCTGAAAAGACAACATGATGTATAGCAATCGAATATAATTAAACGATTAAGCTTTGAAGTGCGTAAAAGTGTGCGTTCAAATTGCCTTGTTTTTATAAGCAGCATTATGGCACAGGTACAATAAGTAAGAGATAGTCTAATGTATTACGTCTCACAATAAAAAAATAGCATAAGAAACAGCGCAGCGGAAAAGAAAAGGCCAAATGTGTGTTACACTGCAACGTAATTATGCATGTAACAATTGCATAACTTGCTGTTTCATACTGCGTTGCAAAAGTGTGTGGTTATTGTTAACGCATAGTACAGTATCTTTTGTTTCACTGTTGCATTACTGCAATTATCAGAGTGATATTAATAAACATTTGTGTCACTCAAAGTTATTGTACTAGTACAACAGTACAACAAAAGACACTGGAATATGCGTTAGCAAAAACTAAACACTTTCTACGCATTATAAAACAGCTAATAATGCCATTTTTACATGTATCATTACGTTACACTGTTCCACATATATGGCCTATTCTTTTTACCTGCACACCTTCACCGATGCAAAAAGTTATTGTGAAATACAACACATTTGCCTCGCTCTAACTGATTGCACCAGTGCAACTATGTTGCTTCAAACAAGCCAATTTTTCTTATGTACGCACTCGCAGTAAATTAAGTAAAATTAATAACTTACTTTCTCTTGGTGAAATCCCTCGCTCTCTGCTGCTCTTGTTGCCATCGCCGTCGTCGTCGCCGTTGCCGCTGCCGCTGTCGCTCCCACGTGCGATCCTCCTTTGCTTGCTGGTGGCGGCGAGTCTTTGTCCTGTACATTCCCCTCTTTACACGGGAGGGTGCGGGTGACCGTATTAATCGATGCAGCCCCTGATGACACCGGTGTCGGTGTCAACGACTTCTTGTTCCCATTCAGCGAAGGTACCGGCACCAGTATCCTCTTATTCGAACCCGCCATTTTTACGGCAACTCTGTCACTGCGCGGCCTGATACAAGGGACCGACAGGACAGAGTCGTACAATAGGCAGCAGCCGACGCTTTTTGCTGTACAATAAATTTTATTAATATTTTCATTATTTATGCAACATAGTTTTTATTTAAGCACCAGCTTAGTACCAGGGGCCGTAGGCGGCACCTCAGGCGGCGCCCACAGCGCGTGTTACCACACGTCTCAGTCGTGATACACGAATGCGCTGTCGACAAAGGTGAAGATGAGTCGCAGAGAAAGACAGAGTAAGTACCTTTCTATTACAATATATTATTATATACACGACTATGTTGCATAAATAATGAAAATATTAATAAAATTTATTGTACAGCAAAAAGCGTCGGCTGCTGCCTATTGTACGACTCTGTCCTGTCGGTCCCTTGTATCAGGCCGCGCAGTGACAGAGTTGCCGTAAAAATGGCGGGTTCGAATAAGAGGATACTGGTGCCGGTACCTTCGCTGAATGGGAA
>NW_022639792.1:68165-73362 GCF_010583005.1 Odontomachus brunneus | reverse complement strand
CGCGCGCTAATGCTAAAGAGCGTAACTTTGAAGCCTCTTAACTCGAAAAGTACTTAACGAAAAAATACTTAAGTATAGTGCTTTGGAAAGCTCTCGAGATAAGCTATAAGAATATACAATAAAAAATGGGAGTATCCATTTAAAAACATCATTGTGACCTTGAGCTGATCTTTATGACGCAACTCAAGGTCAAACTGCTAATATCGTAAAATGGATCTTTTTAAACCCTACAACTTTTGTATTTAACATTTTTTTATACAACGCTTTGTTTTCGAGATATTCAGGTGTTCCGGTATATAATATTCACCCTGTATAACAAAGATAGAATGACACGGTAGCGCTGAATAATGCTAATAGCGAGCTCCACGAACGCATCTTTAGTGTCGTATCAACGAGGGGTGGTGACGTCACGCGGATGGGGGGAGGTATGATGTTACGCGAGGGGGGTCGATAAATAGGGGGCATGCCAACATTACCGACGGTCGGTAATTTATTACCGATATTATATACCAACATTTAATTACATAATTTTTTTACCGACGTATTTTACCGACATATTTACACATTACCAATAATCAATAGTTACCGATATTATATACCAACATTTAATTTTTTACCAAAATTTAATTACTTAATTTTTACTAACATTTAATTACATAATTTTTACCGACTTATTTATATAATACCGATGACCGGTAGTTACTGACATTATATACCAAAATTTAAGTACTGTTTCGAACGGTCCGAGGGTGTAGAGCGGCCGGTTCGCTTGCGAGATGCGGATAGGAGTCCGCTCGCCCGGTGGAGACCGCGGGCTTCTTCGCTGTCAGTCCGCTATCCAGCGGCCCCGTGCGATGACGTGGGGTGCAAGCGATTCGCGATGTGCTTTGGAGACGAGGGTATGCGCCCCCGTGTGTGGGAGGTCGCCAACTCGAATGGAGCGAGCTAACTCAATCGAGGCGGTGTACCTGCGGTAACGCACCGCGTTACAGCGCCTCCGCGTTAGGAGAAGTCCCCCTTGTCGGAGGATCAATAATAAGGAGAATAATAACGTCGCGTGGGCGACGTAGCCTAAGTTTCGCGGGGACTGAGTCGTGAATGTAACTCGCGTGTGGAATCGCGTAAGCGGCGAAGTTTAAGCCTTACGTTGACTTGGAGGCGAGCGTGGCTCGTGCTCCTGATGTCGCCGATGCGCGAAAGACTTGCGTTGATATTGTCATGTGTGTGACTAACTCTGAGTCTCGTTGAGACTAGAAGCGAGTATTCCTCGCGTGTGAAGTCGCGGATGCGACGATCTATAAGTCGTGAGTAGACTTATATCAGCGAGCGTGGCTCGCGGGCGAGCTGCGGCCCTGGCAGCAGAGTTTTTGATGAAACGACGACTCGCGCGGAGTCGTGAGCCCGACGGTAGTAAGCTCTGTCGGCACTAATACCCGGTATATGCAACACGGGAGATGTCGCGAAGAGAGACGTCCACCGCGGTGGAGGCGTCAAAGTAATCCGAAGTGGTCGCGCGAAGCCTTCTCTCAATCCTCGATCGTATTGAGAAGGTGGAGATTCGTGGAGTTACCATACACTTCGTAACGCAAATGCCAACGTGTGCTCGGACACTAAAGGCAATAGCCCAACGTGTAAATTCACTCTAAAGGGCTGCGGAGAGTTGTGTAGAATCACCGAAGATCTGAACACAAAATGCCAACGTGTCTATGACACTCTTAAGGCAATGGAGCTTAATGCAAAGATGCAAAAGTATACCTCTGGTGAGGCAAATGCTCAACGTGCTTGCGCACTCAAGAAGGCGGTATGAAGCTAGAAAGAGTTCAAAAGAATATCTCAGTGAGGCATTGACCAGATGCGGTGATGCAGTCAAAAAGCCTAGAGTCGTCGCCCGCGGCGTCTTGTATAGGCGACGCACCGAAATTTAACTGCGAGCGACGGCCTCGGCTCGGCTCGCTGCCGCGTAGCGGCGACGGCGCGAAGCAGCGACGAGCGGCAGTCGCGCGCGAGCAGAACGCGCCTGGCGCACGGCCGCCCGCCGCCCGCTATCTGTGCATAGAAGGAGGAGGGCATACTAGGTGGCGGCGGGACGCCGTGCGTTCGAGATCTGCGTATCTTTTTCGTTCCAGAAAGAGAAAAATATCGAGAGCGCGATCTTGCTAGGCCGGGACTCGAACCCGGGTCTTTCGCTTGCCGGACGACAGCTTTCGTACGAAACAAGTACGTAATTTTTACGTAATTAACCGCAACGGTTCGCGGCGGTGTTCGCGGGGTACTTGGCGGCGTACTTGGCGGCGTAATTTGCAGCGGTTTTTGAAGCGGTTTCTGCAGCCAATTTTGCAACAGCCCGCGCCGTCCGCGCCGCCCGCTCGCGTATTTCGCGGTGTAATATTTCGTAGTTGCAGCAGCAAAATCTAAGTATTTACGAACGTATGAAATATCACTGCGCAACGACATATTGCAAACGTATGCACTCGATAGTTAGATATGCAAGAAGAATGTGACACATGATATTACTAATAAGCACGTACACTATGCCCCCGCGACAAGATTTTGCAAACGTTTGCATCACTCGCTGTGCTCCGCAAAAGACCGAATAACATTTTAAAACTATTTGTGATATATCATGAAAATATGTGAAAAGGAGTAATATAAATAAACAGCAGATCTCGGGATTACAATTTATATATTTTGAAACTGTTACATGTACAGACTATTTGTTTAATACTTCATACATAATATCATTCATTGCGCAAGCCAATAGCGCGCAATCGATGAGTGAACCACCATCAAAGCCCCCGCTATTGCGTATCGCCGATATCGCATTATCCTTTTCGGTAATATTCTTCTCTCGAAGAATTTTTACATAATTTCTATATTTTGTATTAACAATGTGTGTATTTTCATATAACCATGAATACATATGGTCAATGCAATGCTCGAGAGTTAACAAATGTTCCACTGTAGCTGGATGCAAGTACATGCAGTTACCGGATAATGTGAGTTTTAAGTTTCTTGCCGTATATTGTGCAGCATTCCACCGCCAAATCGCAAATCCATCGCGCAGAGGATGACATCTTGGTTGTTTGCAAAAGTTGTAAAATGTCTTCATGTTTTGCCATTAATCCCCATCATCGTATCCCCATTACACGAACGTGCTCAATCTTCAAGATATTGAATTTTCCATGAAGATTAATCAAATTACAATATTTGAAGGATTAAACGATATATCCATCAATGTGTACGACATCATGGGAGAAAAGAGCGAAGCCATTGTTTTGATACGTCTCAGCGACGGAAAGAAGGAAAAGCATGTCGACTTGCTGCACATTTCGGATCCTCGAGACCACAACGTGGGACACCTCGCCTGGATCAAGGACTTATCTCGGCTTATGAGCTCACAGTTGAACAAGTATAAAGGCAGAAAATACATTTGCGATCGGTAAGTATATTGGACGAATTTAATGTATCCGAAATATGCAATAAGAAGATAAAAATTGCAATGTTTGTAGGTGTCTGCACTACTTCCATTCCAACGAGAAACTGGAGAATCACGCGATAGACTGTAAAAAAATTAACGTCTGCGCCATCATTCTGCCCAGCGAAAACAATAAATGGTTGAGTTTTAGCAATCACAGCAGGTAGGAGCGAGTTCCCTTTGTGATATACGCCGACCTGGAGTGCACAGTGGAGAAAATGGCAAGGAATGGGGAGGATCGCATATCGCACACATACCAACATCATAGGGTATTTAGAATAGTATATTATATATGTTGCCCGTATAACGATTCATTAACCGAATTTCAAAGTCGTCGCGAAAGTGACTGCGTCTCATAGTTCGTCGGGCAAATCGAAGAAATAGCACACTGCGTAAAAGTAATATTATCAATATATTATATATTGATCAATATATCATATATTAAAGTAATATCATCCAATGTCCCCATGGAAACATTGTCGAAAGAACAGTGGGCGACATTTCGAAACGCAACACAATGTCACGTGTGCGAGAAACCATTCACAGCAGAGGATACGCGCGTACGCGATCATTGTCACTTCAACGGCCGCTACTGAGGTCCAGCGCATTCAAATTGCAACTTAAATTACAAAAATACATATTACATTCCAATCGTTTTCCACAATTTATCCGACTACGATTCACATTTCATCATCAAAGAAATAGCAAATGCATTTGAGGGTTTAATCGATGTAATGCTGATAACAAAAGAAAAATATATATCGTTTGCAAAGAATGTTCAAGATACGTCAGATAAATACAAAAATGTTGTAAAATTGCATTTCATCGATTCGTGTAAATTTCTCAGCAGTAGTCTCGATAAATGGGCATCCTTCTTCATTAAAAACAAGTTGGAAATTCTACGGTCAGAATTTTTAAAATTATCAGTCGAAGAATTTAATTTATTGACGCAAAAGGGTGTCTTTCCATATGAGTACGTCGATTGCGTGGACAAGCTGCAGGACCCGTGTTACCGCCGCTAGAATCGTTTTACAGCTCGTTGACAGGAGATACAGTATCCGAGAGCACATGCCGCGAAGATCAGGAAGCGGTTCTCCATTCGAAACTTGGGTGAATACAGCGACTTGTATTTAAAAACTGACGTCTTGTTATTGGCAGATATTTTTGAAAATTTGCGTGATAGCTGCATCACAAGTTATGGACTCGCTCCCGCGCATTATTATACTCTGCCAGGATTTACGTGGGATGCAATGTTGAAACATATCGGCATAAATTTCGAACTGCTCACCGATATTGATATGATCATGTTCATCGAACGCGGTATACGCGGTGGCCTGAGTCAATGTTCGGATGGATACACACACGCCAATAACAAGTACATGCAGTCTTACGACCCGTCAAAACCATCGTCGTACTTAATGTACTTTGACGTAAACAATTTGTATGCATGGGCAATGTGTCAACCATTGCCTTACGCCGAGTTTCGATGGATCGACAACGTGTCAAACTTTGACGTATTCTCAGTCGCTGACGATTCGCCCATAGGATACATTCTCGAGGTCGACTTGGAGTATTCGCAAAATTTGCATGATGTGCACACTGACCTACCGTTTTGTCCTATGCGCGATAAACCACCCGGCAAGCGTCAGGAGAAACTTCTCGCGACGTTATACGATAAGCAGCGTTATATTATCCATTATCGCAACCTGCAGCAGTGCACGT
>NW_022639792.1:66717-68155 GCF_010583005.1 Odontomachus brunneus | reverse complement strand
ATGATGTGCACACTGACCTACCGTTTTGTCCTATGCGCGATAAACCACCCCGCCAGCGTCAGGAGAAACTTCTCGCGACGTTATACGATAAGCAGCGTTATATTATCCATTATCGCAACCTGCAGCAGTGCACGTGCCACGGTCTTCATATTACAAAGATTCACCGCGTGCTCCAATTCGCTCAATCTCCCTGACTCCGCAGTTATATCGAATTAAACACGCAATTTAGAACGCGTGCAACTAATGATTTTGAGGAAAATTTGTACAAATTGATGAACAATGCGCTATTTGGCAAATCGATGGAAAATGTTTGAAATCATATCGATGTAAAACTAGAAACACATTAGGACGGTAGGTACAGTGCAGAGGCAATTATCGCAAAACCAAATTTTCACAGTAGAAGTTTATTTTGTAACGTCCCGTTTGGTCGCTCAGATTAACGAAACGTTTGCTCTCTCTTTGTTTTAGACCTACCTGCATACACCGGCAATAGTCTGGGGAGGTGGAGAGCTGTGCACCGAGAGGAAGTTTCAAGCGAGTGTAGTGTTGTGCAAGAAATAATGTAATGATAATTGTGATAAACGATGAATGTATGAACTGAATAAAAATGAATTTATATATTTACTACGTGCTTTATTCGTCCTTTAATAATCAATAAAGGAATAATTAATATATTGAAGATTTATTCATTTAACTCAATAATGTAAAAGTTAATGAAAAACAAAAGTCCATAAGAACGATCGAAATAGGTTTTGATTTATGGGTAGGGATTATTGAGATGGTAAATTCAGTTTGGGTTTAGTGTATTCTTAATAAGGCTCAACAATTAAGGAGCTCTGTCAGAGTCTCGTTCAGAAATCCCACGCTTAGGAAATCCTCATCACGCGCTACTCTGCAATACGCTGTATCTTAATTAAGCTCCGGAGCATACAAGACGCTGCCGAAACTGTCAGAGCTCTGTACTATAAGCAAAGAATCTGCCAGGAGCAGTTAAGCTACCTGAAGCAGAGATAGAAAGAGAAAGAAACGCTATTACGATGGCGTATATGGTAGACACTAGGACTACCGCAGCTCTGCAGTAATGTGTATATATGTATGTACGTGAGTAGGTTAGGGATGGAAAATAATAGATCGTCCTTAGAGAGTACAAAATTATACTAACTGGATTAAGTAGAAAGGAGCTTGAATCATTTGACTATAGAATTTGAATATAATATCAATATATATATTTTATCTTAAAGTGTAGTATAATAATGTAGTGTGAAATATAAAATTGTAGTGTATAATAGGTCTTCGTGAGACAGTTCGGTCTGAGAAGCCTAGAGACCAAAGGATATACGCGAGGTGAGGCTGGATAGGGATTAGTACAGTCGCCCTTAAAGAGGATATGTTGTAACTTGATATGGGAGTTAAGAGCGAATACTAAAGAGGTGCTGAA
>NW_022639792.1:64589-66707 GCF_010583005.1 Odontomachus brunneus | reverse complement strand
TAAAGAGGATATGCTGTAACTTGATATGGGAGTTAAGAGCGAATACTAAAGAGGTGTCGAGACTGGTATTTATGCTAGAATAGTTCTACAGTATTAAATATTCAAAAGCTAAGTGTTGCCAAGTGATTATAATAATCGTAAGACTAAAATAAAATATAGTATGTATTGACGGTAATAAATCTCTTATAGTTTATTGTGTGAATATTCTAAATGCTAGGGTGTGTGTGTGTGAAGTAAACTTACGATTGTTTATCGCAGTAATATGTCGATACAATAGTAACTCGCCAGGACACGCTCGTATGGTTCACGGTGTTGGCTGGCTGTCAGTAGAAGGGCCCGGATGATCACCTTAATATATCAGGCGATGGGCGCTTTGGAAATTGCAGATCTCGGAGTCGTCCCCGATGTAAAGTCGTAACTTGTGTATTTGTGTATACGATCTCCCGAACAAATGCTTCTTAGCAACGGGTCGGTGAGAGAAATTAGTACAAAGGTTGAAGTGTATTTTTTAAGTGTGTGTGTGCGAGTTCGGCAGATGAACGAGTGCGAGATGTGTAAGATTGTGTGTAGAATTGCACTATGTCAAAAATTACGTTTAGACTATCGAAAAAATATTGAGTAACTGCTGTGCGAAAATTACGTTGAGACTATCGAAAAAATATTGAGTAACTGCTGCGGGCGCGCTGGGGGCCTGGCTTTTATAGGGCCTCGGACGGGGCTTCGTTCGGTTCCGGCGGCTTCCGACGGCGGTCGGGCTGCAGCGCCGAATTTCAGAGTGGCATGGTGGTCCCGAGTCGGTCTTTTCCAAAGAGATTCCACCGCTCTTCAGCTTCTCGGTGCTGAGTGCGGATGGCCGGATGACGTGATGTACGGTGGCGTGATGCATAGCGACGCGATGATATCATGCTGAACGCGTTTGTTCGTGTCCTAGCGAGTTCGCTATGCGAATATTCTATATTATTTGAGTTTCCTACCAATTCCTTCGTCATATATGGCCTTTTGAGTGGTTATATGAATACTTCATTTCTATAATAGTCTGATTTTATCCTTGGCCGTTTTTGACGAGTGAATTAGTAAGATTCCTCGTTTCTAAATACAATAAAACTTATATTAACTAATTAGAGTTTATTCTATGGGAGCTCATGATATCGTGGACTTTGGATTGTTATCTTTAACGTACCTTTTGAATTCTTAATTATTTCTACTGCGAATCAATTTGCCTAAAATATATTCCGTCCTTGTCTACCGATATCGTGACTTGTCATATAGCGCTTTGAAGGGTTTAAGTATACTATTTGGTTCATACAACGTTCTATGTCTCAGGTCAGCACGAATCGGCCTCTGGTTATCGCGGAGTTTATATACCGTAATGATCGCGAAAAATTGAAGTTTTATGGGGCTGGGACGTTACAATTTTCGGAAAACTTCATCGCCATTGAATTGCGCAAATTCAAAATGAAATTCAACAAACCAATCTACGTAGTTATGTGCATACTCGATATATCAAAAGTTTGCTTGTACGAATATCATCATGAATATACGAGGGTAGTCCCAGAAGTACTCGACCTGACGTATAGATGGCGGTTGTTGTTTGAAAAAATCACTATGGCCGAAAGCATCAACTTTATAAAACTGAAGTTTGAAGTTTCAAGACGCTACGTTGTTTAGTATTAGTTTGGCAGCCATCAATAGTGAACGCTCTCAGTACATTTGTAAACATGGAGGAAACTGGTCATCGTTATATGGTACAATATTTTCATTTGAAAGGTCTCAGTCCAACCAATATCAAAACTGAGCTAGATTCTACTCTGGGGGAGTCTGCTCCCTCGTTTACAACAATAAAATATTGGGTGGCAGAGTTTAAAAGAGGCCGTAAGAGCTGCCAAGACGAACATCGCAGTGATCGACCAAATGAGGTGACCACGCCAGAAATGGTGACGAAAATCCACAAAATGGTATTGGATGACAGTCGACTGAAAGCGCGTGAGTTAGCTGACATGGTAGGCATATCAAAAAGTGCTATTGTAACGTCCCCGCCCTAAAAATCTCTAAATTTTCACGCCGCTAGATATTGCACTAACCTGAGGCCGATTTATGCTAAACTGAGAAGTAGACTGT
>NW_022639792.1:63368-63626 GCF_010583005.1 Odontomachus brunneus | reverse complement strand
TCTACCAGCCCTGGCTATTGTCGGTGAATGCAGGCAGGCCTAAAACAAAAGAGAGCAAACTTTTCTTGTGTCTGAGTGGTCGCAAGGGACGTTACACTGTACATCGCATATTGACTGAAAATTTGGACATGAAAAAGCTGTGCCGCCCGATGGGTGGTGCGTTGTAACGTCCAGGCCTCCAAAAACTTTAAAACTTTCGCGTCACTATAATATTAAAAGGCCATAGTGGCCATTGGCCGATTTGTGCTAACTGAGTAA
>NW_022639792.1:58766-63003 GCF_010583005.1 Odontomachus brunneus | reverse complement strand
GCGAGGAGTCGCAATCGCAGTGCTTCATCATTTTTCATTACGACACACATAATTTTAGTTCAGTTCAGTTCATCATTTTTCCTCGCGACACTCACACGTAATTTTAGTTCAGTAGTAGCAGTTCTACTTCATCATATCACACACAGTGCGACACACAATTTTGTCAGTAGTTACTTGACATTTTTCTCAGACACACATATATTATTTTGTAACACATAATTTTTACACTTCAACCTCTGTATTAACTAGTCTCGCCGACCCGTTGCTACGAAGCATTTGTTCGGGAGAAATTACATATTACTACACGATATTACACAATTCGGAAACTATACCGAAATATTCTACTTCCGCTCCGGCCGTCGCCTGCTACCAATAAGCCACCGCCCGGGCCCTTCGACTGACCGCCGGCAACACCGACCGACCTTTGCGAGCGTGTCCTGGCGAATTATTATAAGAGCGACGCACAGCTACTACACAATAATCGTAAGTTACTATTATATTAGCTTTTGAGTATTTACATGACAAATTATAAGAAATTCATTACCGCCAACTCGACTCAAATTTTATTATCACTTTCCAATTATTATAACAACTATTATCATTACAATAATTATAATTGTTACACGTCACAAAGCCAACAAATATACATTAAAATAAATTCCTTTCTTTTATGATCATTTGTTTTAATACCTCTTAAACGGCCGCATCCGTGTTCCGTGTCAAGTTACAGCACGCTTCCCTAAGGGCGACCGTGTTACTTTTACCTAATTCTTTCACACTTATATCTTTTCGTCTCTCAGCTGCATGAAGCAGTCCTCTCGGAGTTTATTAACGAAATTTCAATCACTTTAAATTATAATTTAAATAATTAGATGTCAAGGAGAAGTGGCAGAACATTTAGAGAGCGCCTACAACAGTGGTTAACGCGCACGGCAAAACTCGGCGTACCAGTATCTATAACACCCGACTTGCCTACCCCCACGGAACGAGGGTATTTTATTATATATAATGGAGAAATCATTTTATTGAGATTCGCGCGTCATTAAGATCATTCCCGCCGAAGCCGGTCGCTCAGACTTCACAAACCTTTGCAGAAATACCAGAATATATATAATTAAAGCCGAAAGATCAAGAAGTCCCGACATCTAAAATAAATTTCGAAGAGAATATAAATGATAGCAACAAGCTGTGGTGCAGGCATTAATAAATGTATTCACTGACGATCAATAAAATTTAATAAAATACTTTATTCGTATTCGAGCCTATAGCAGGATTACAATTAATCTATCCATCAACTTTCGCTCTTCTTATTCCGGATACGATATATACACTCTCTCTCTCTGTCTCTCTCTCTCTCTGCAATTATATTTCTTTATTCTCTCACTATTATAATTATTACTATTCAATCAATATTATATTAAATATTATAATTCATTTTTATTCCACTGCTACTTAAAACTTTCAAGTCATACATATTACAAGGCTCGTCAAATAATCTATTTCCAATTCACAATAAAATATAATATAAAATTACTTCATTTTTACACTATATTACTACACTAATAAATAACTTCCTCTCGATGCACGGTTCTCTACCAGCCCAGGCTATTGTCGGTGTATGCAGGCAGGCCTAAAACAAAAACGAGAACATAACGTTTTTTGTGTCTGAGCGGTCACGAAGGACGTTACATAAAAAATCTGGTGGCAGCGCGGTGGGATTGGTCAAAGTGACATCGTTAGGAAGCATTAAAGTACACAAAACAATTTCACACAATGGCAACTAGAAGTTTGCGTTCAAATTCAAGTAAATCACTCCCGGAAGCAACCGCGGATTTTAGTACGGAAGAGTCAGATCAGGTTAAAGACCGATTAGAAAAATTGGAGCAAAAAGAAAAAGAAATTCGCGAAATGACAGAGGCCTTACAAAGAGAAAAGGAGGCGTATAGCAGGAATCTTTTAGACACTCAGAATACTCAAGCCATAATGGCAGATTTATATAAAGAAATTCAATCATTTAAACCTTTAATTAATCAAGTTAACGCTTTGCAAGAACAATTCAATTCACAGCAAAATAATTTACAGCCACGAGTCTCCACACAACAGCGTGCATACGATGAAAGAATTAATTCCCCAATTACTCCCATACACTCTCCCCATTCTCTTGAACATTCACCTATTCGTTTAAAAGACATCGTCGATTCAATTCCAAAATATGACGGGCAGCGAATGTCCGTATTTCAATTCAGTAAATTATGTGAGCGTGCTTTAGATTTGATTCCGCCTCACCAAGAGCCTTATTTGATACAATTAATACTTAATAAATTAATCGGGCACGCTTACACAGCCATTGAAGGCACACATTTTAACACTGTCGCCGCACTAACGCGGAAATTAAAACAAATTTTTGGCCCAAATAAATCGTTGAATCAATATAAAGGAGAACTTGGTAACGCGTACATGAAACAAAATGAAAGTATTTTTGATTACATTGCTCGTATTAAAGAATTACGAACAGCTATAATTGATGGAGAATTAGAATTTCATAATAGACTTGATGATTACATGATGGATAGCATTGACTTTGATGTATTAGAAAGTTTTATAAATGGTTTACCCTCAGAATTGCTGATTCGTGTTAAAATTGAAGGATATAATAATTTAGACGAGGCTTATATGAAGGCAATACAGATGTCAAAAACCTTAGAAACTGAAACGCAGCGACGTAAAGCTCCTATTACAAAAGTTTATTCCCCTGCGCCTTTCGTGAGACAAGACGCTCCTTCAAACCCTCGAGGTATTTACCCACAGTCACATATAGATCCTAATCAACCTCGAAGCATTTTACAAAGATCCTCTGTACCCTTTATCAAGCCTCTCGTTCCGGGACAACCAGGTCCCAACGCCCCTGCTGGAAAATTCTGCCGTTATTGTAAAACTGAGGGACATCTTATTAGCGACTGTATTAAATTAAAATACCGAAATTCTTATTCACACCAGCCATCTGCCTCTTCAACGCAAAATATTGAATCGGGAAACGAGACACGCGCACCGGTAACGAGCGACGTCCGCCGGGACGCGACGGAAAAAACAGGACGTCCGAATGTAAGATTTCAGGAGACAAGCGAGCCTGTCCAGTGAGGGAAATAATCAAAAGCGCTCCAAACGTAATTTTGTCTTCTGAAGATTTAAATAGAGCCTATACTTTCATGGTCGATTCAGGGTCCGACGTTAATTTAATAAGACAAGAGTGTCTCAAGAGTTACATAAAAATTGATAAAAATGACGAAATGATATTACAAGGCATTTCGCCTGAACCCGTTCGTACCCTAGGCTCTACATTTATTATTTTACTCGGGAAACAAACTAAATTTCATATTTTACCCGAGAATTTTTCACTTAAACAACACGGTGTCTTAGGCACCGCGTTCTTTATCCAACATGACGCGACTATTAATTATAAAGAGAATTCAATTTCTTGTGACACAGTATGCATTCCGTTCGCCGAGGTAGAACATATGGAAATTCAACCGCGCACTGTAGCACCCTTTTGTGTCGTAATTACTAACCCTGAGAAATCTCAAGGGTATCTTCCGCGTTTAAAATCTAAAGACGGCATACTCTTAGGTGACGCCGTAGTCACTAATCATAAAGGCAAGGCATACTTACCCATTTTTAATACAACTTCAGAGGTGATCAATGCTGAAATCCCCCATGTCGAATTACTCGACTTTGATATTTTGGATACACAGGAGGTCTCCGGCCGAGGTAATGGGGATCCTTGTGTTGGTACCGCGACCCGAGGGCTTGCCGGTACCCACGGTCCGTTCTTTTCCCCTTCTAACTCTGAATTAATTGATCACACTCATGAAAGTTCTCTTAATTCCATTTTTTCGGATACACTGAATAGTTGCGACCGAGGGCCCGCGACTGTCTGTGTTGCTGTTGAGACCCGAGGGATCCCGACGGCCTATGGTCCTTTTAATACCATTCCCAATTCAAGCTCCTATTCTGCAGCGTCGAGAGAAGCTGAAATTTTAAGATTATTACGCCTTGACCATTTAAATAATGAAGAGAAATACCACATAAAATCCTTAATTCTTGAAAATTCAGACAGCTTTTATTTAGTCAGCGAACAGTTAGATATTACAAATTCCGCTGAGCATTCAATTCCTACAATAAACGAAGTACCCATTCAGGTTAAACAATACAGATTTCCACCTGTGCATAAGGAAGAAGT
>NW_022639792.1:57733-58286 GCF_010583005.1 Odontomachus brunneus | reverse complement strand
ATTTTAGACCTTATCTATATGGCAGAAAATTCAAAATCATTACAGACCACAAACCTTTAGTGTGGTTAAATTCAATTAAAGACCCCTCGTCGCGTTTCTGGAAATGACACACTAAATTATCTGAATATGAATTTGAAATTCAATATAAAAAGGGTACTCTCAACAGCAATGCAGACGCTTTTTTAAGAAATCCTCCGATCGCCTCGAGTAATCCTCTCTCCATTCCAGATCCTTCCATTTTTTATGAATCTTCTAATGAATCCTTGTTTTCTTACCGAACCGCACCCAGTAGGCAGCAACATAGTAACACTCGCGATAATTCGAGCACTTTACAAGGTCATCCCCCAGTTGAGAGTTTAGACGATAATGCCCAACCATCACCTCCCACAGAAACGAATCAAATATTTACATTTCCCCCAACTAATATTCAAGACCCTCAAGATATAGAATCCATCGTAGAAATCGAGATACCATATGACGATAACGATATTAATAATTCAAACCCGCCCGAGATGCAAAATATAGGATGGGAAAATATATTTTCAACCTCAGA
>NW_022639792.1:54687-56592 GCF_010583005.1 Odontomachus brunneus | reverse complement strand
ACAAAACTAACCCTTCAAGTAAACCACCCTATAATAATATCTTCATAATTCCAAACAATGAGTAAATTACAGGAAGTATTGACAGCTTACCCTGGTATGCTGAACGTAAGATGTATCATACTAGAAGGATATAAATATCAAAACCAACTAGGCGCCTTATGCACCAAATGTTATATTCGAAAATCACTCCCATTAGGACTAAAATACGGCATTTTTCATGGCTTTGCTTTAGGGCAATTAGAATTAGCTTACTGTTTAAATTGCCATCATAATCTCACGATAATAGAACCTATTATATATTGTCTCCCGTGTTTCCATAAATACAGGCGAATCCTTGACATGCTCCAGAGCAACGGACGCAATACGAGCACACTAACCTCCATAACATATAGCCATTTTACTAACAAAGTCATAAAAATTGACTTTTCAGATGTGCCGACCGATACCCCCAGTACCATATAAACATCCTTTCGATAAAGCATTCCCGGGACTCGACTCGACACATTGTACCATCGCTTTAGCATACACCGCCCAGCACGAATCGAACGAAGCCTTATGCGTCACTTGCGTCTATAGTTTAGATTATCCCCCTGAATATGATATCGCCGAATGGCATGGCTTTATATCCAACCAACCTTTAATCATGCCATGCATTAGATGCGGCATAAATACAGCCGAAAGCCGGCCTTTAATTAAATGCTTTAAATGCTATTCATTATACATAGAATTGATTACATTTATAAGACATGAATCAGAGGTAGACCCCGTCGACATTAACACCTTAATTTTTGATCATAGGAAAAATGACCTTATGGAACTAACCCTGTTACCAACTGACACACCCCATATTAATACTACACTTCTTGATAACATAGAATAAGAAAAACGCAATTATCTATTATCTTTTAACCCTCACATATTCACATTATACACTTAAATAATAAGCCACTCTTATACTACGATATTACTAGCCTTACATTATATAGCCTTATATAAAAAATCTGGTGGCATTGAAAAAACATAGTTACCACTACATTTTAATTCCTACATACACATATATCTATATCTAATATTTAGATAGTAAGAACACTCTTACATTAAGCCACCATTAAACCCAACACCATATTACATATAAAAATGTGGTGGTGACGACTTAATAATTATAAAACATCGATTCACTCTCAGTATTATTATATCATACTATACCTTATAAGGAAAATATAATATTCTTTCCTCAGTAGTTCTAGTTTTCATAAGTTAATGCTAACCCCCGACTACAAGGGGCAGAACAAAATAAGAAAAACCAAACAAAAAAATAATAATAAAAAATATATATACCAAAAACATATAATAATAACTTTCCATTTAAGAACTTAGGCTATAATTAAAATATGGAATAGATTATATAAAATAGGAAAGACAGTTACCTATTACATTTAATTCTTATATATATATACTCTTAATATAGATAGATAGTAAAAACACTCTTACGTTAAGCCACGTTAAACCTAACACCATATTACATAAAAATATGGCGACTAAAAATCTGAAGGCGCTACATGAAACCTGATGACGGACTACAAAACACCGTTTTACTTACCATACTGTTACATCGTACTATATTTTATAATGAAAAATAATATTCTTATCTTAGCCGTCCGAGTCTTCATAAAATAATACTAATCCCCGACTACAAGGGGCAGAACAAAGGAGAGAGAAAAAGAAAGAAAAACACAACAAATAATAATAATAATTTTATTTCCTTTTTTTTATAGCGTAGAACACATTAAAATTTTAGGATAAGTTATAAATTATGCTACTTTGCAGGAGTCAACAACAACATGCTACTCGTGGGCATCTTGCTGCTGGCTCTCTCGCCTGCTAACTCATTATTGGGCTTTGACT
>NW_022639792.1:47224-52623 GCF_010583005.1 Odontomachus brunneus | reverse complement strand
TCACTGACGATCAATAAAATTTAATAAAATACTTTATTCGTATTCGAGCCTATAGCAGGATTACAATTAATCTATCCATCAACTTTCGCTCTTCTTATTCCGGATACGATATATACACTCTCTCTCTCCCTCTCTCTCTGCAATTATATTTTTTTATTCTCTCACTACTATAATTATTATTATTCAATCAATATTATATTAAATATTATAATTCATTTTTATTCCACTGCTACTTAAATCTTTCAAGTCATACATATTACAAGGCTCGTCAAATAATCTATTTCCAATTCACAATAAAATATAATATAAAATTACTTCATTTTTACACTATATTACTACACTAATAAATAACTTCCTCTCGATGCACGGTTCTCTACCAGCCCAGGCTGTTGTCGGTGTATGCAGGCAGGCCTAAAACAAAAACGAGAACATAACGTTTTTTGTGTCTGAGCGGTCACGAAGGACGTTACAGCGTTTGCTCACAATTGAACAAAACAGCGTCGTGAGGATGTTTCAATCGAGTGTTTGGCGATATTTTGCAGTAATAAGGCCAAGTTTTTGCGTCGATTCATAACCATGGATGAAACATGGGTTCATCATTTCACACCAGAGACGAAAGAACAGTCGAAACAATGGACTGAAAGGGGAGAATCGGCTCCGAAAAAGGCGAAGACAACTCCATCGGCTGGCAAGGTTATGGCGTCAGTTTTCTGGGATGTGCGTGGGATAATTTTCATTGATTATCTTCAAAAAGGAAAAACAATCAACGGCGAGTATTATGCGAACTTATTGCAGCGTTGGAGTGATGAAATCAAGAAAAAACGTCATTTGGCGAAAAAGAAAGTGTTGTTTCATCATGACAATGCACCGGCTCACATGTCCGTTATTGCGATGGCCAAAATCAATGAGTTAAAGTTCGAATTGCTTTCTCACGTACCGTATTCACCAGATTTAGCCCCCTCAAATTATTATCTATTTCCAAACTTGAAAAAATGGCTTGGTGGTAAAAGATTTGCTAACAATGAAGAGGTGGAGTCTGCGGTTGATGGCTATTTTGAGGAACTCAATGGTTCTCACTATAAACATGGTATCGAAGCTATTGAATATCGTTGCGAAAAGTGTATCAAGCTAAAAGGGAACTATGTTGAGAAATAAAGATATATTTTTTCAAAATTTTTGTGTTTTCTTTGTTAGGCTGGGTACTTCTGGGACTACTCTCGTATGTATCCTCTGTATCGCGACAAAAGTAAAATAATGTACACTGACACAGTCTCAATTACAACATCGAATGCGATGATGTGTACGAACACATGAAACGCGATATTGCAAGGTTTGATACGAGCGATTATCCTGCTGACAACGTGTACGATATATCGCTTGTAAATAAAAAGGTGCCTGGTTTAATGAAAGATGAAAACAACGGAGCGATCATAATGAAATTTATCGGACTTAGGGCAAAGATACGCGTTGCGAGTGGATGGTAAGAAAGACACGAAAAAGGCCAAAGGTGTCAAGAGTAATGTCGTAGCGCGAATGATATCTTTCGATGATTACGCACAGTGTTTGAGAGAGGAAATCGAAACAGCTCGCCATCAATCGTACATACGATCAAAATTGCATGAAGTGTACACAGTGTCTGAGACAAAAATTGCTCAGTGTCTGAGACGAAAAGTCCATACGATGACAAACGGTATATCGTACCCGATTCGACTGAAACATTACCATGGGGCATTACAGAATACCATTATAAATATAAATATTGTATATTTTATGTGTAAATAGAATGTTTTAAGTATTACATATAATAAGATATAGCAAACATTATAATAAACAATTATTTCTACAACACATTTTCCTTATGTATCCACGAGTTGCATGATT
Organism: Odontomachus brunneus; assembly: GCF_010583005.1. Taxonomy (NCBI): domain Eukaryota; kingdom Metazoa; phylum Arthropoda; class Insecta; order Hymenoptera; family Formicidae; genus Odontomachus; species Odontomachus brunneus. The sequence continues at coordinate 50,742 of NW_022639792.1, read as the reverse complement.
TATCGAATCCCAGCCATTTCACATAAACCTTATCGCCTTTTCTGCACAACACTTTTTCCAGCAAGTACACGTTTGGACTGGTAACACGATGCAGGCCTTACTCGTAAAAACCTCCAACTACAGTCTGTCTACGAGAATCTTTGAGCAGATAGGAGAATCCGTCGTGACGTTTTATTTTCTCCGCTTTTGGTATATCGGGGTAGAGGCGACAAGTAAACGTTTGGTTCTGCGCTTTGGTTTCATTTCATCGATTGATAACGCATCATTTCCCAGTATGATCGATGCGCCAGATTTCTGTAACGTCCCTTGCGACCACTCACAAGTAAACCTACGGAAGTGTCACTCTCCGATTTTTCTGAAATTTGGATATGTTATAATACATGAAAAAGTAAGGGATACGTATTTTTTTTAGCGGCGGAAAAACATATTTAGGGTATGAAACGACCATCCCAAAATAGGGGGTAAAATGGAAAAATTGCGATATCTTTGAGATCAGTAAAGCAATCTTAATGATTTTTGGTATGAAAGTATTTTTTGATAGAAGACGAAAATCGGCCTAGGTATGTTAAAGGAGGAGTGAAAATTAGGGGGCCAACTACCCCTAAAATGACAAATTTTTTGCTACAAAAAATTAGTTTTGATCTAATCGAAGTGAAATCTATTAAAACTTCAAAAGGAAAGCTAATTAAGGAACATGTATTTTTTGTTTTTTTTTTTATATAAATATTTGGGGGGTAAATAACCCCTATATTACCGCGCTCGTTTGACATTGCGCATGAAACACCTTGTATTGAACCTTGTACCAGAGATGCTCGTATTGAACGAAGCGAGTCAGGCTAAAAACGTGAGCGACATTTTTCCCACCAAGAGGAAGATTATAAACGGCTGTATGAAGAGAAATAAGAAACTTAGCGCAGCCAACATTGCATTTTTAAGATTTTTGAGATTCATCGTGCGAAAAAATACGTGCAAATGGTCGACATTTTGAACATTGGGAGTGAGCCGATCCTTGACGACCGCATCGTCAAGATCGAGACTCACACGTACAATCCGTATGCCAATACATCTTTTGGACACAGTGACGAGATACGAATACCAATACGACAGCAGAACTTGTACACGTTGCCATGTGAGAGTTTTCTCTACATTGAGGGCAAGTTTGTGCAAACGATGATAGAAGACGATAACCAGGCAGTTGAGATGTTGACAAATAATTGCGCGGCCTTTCTGTTCGATTAAACCCGATACGAACTCAATGGTGTGGAGATTGACCGCTGCAGAAACGTTGGAGTAACGAGCACGCTCAAACACTATATATCGCTGACTCGTGACAAAAATTTATAGTTGAAGAACGCTGGTTGGGATCTCTCGAAGAACATGTTTGCGGGATACTTTAATTATTGGCTCTCAACACATTGCTAGGCTTTTGTGAGGAATACAAACGGATCGTAATCAATGCTCGTCACAAATTCATCATGACACGTTCACGCAACGACTACAATTGCGTAATGAGGCATGCAAACTCCGACCCAAAGATTGATTTGTTCAAGATACAATGGCGAATGCCTCACGTTATGCTGAAAGATGTAAACAGGCTGTCTATGCTGCGAACTCTGAAAAGCGGTCGATATTTAAGCATGAGTTTTCGCTCGTGAGATTTGTACGAATTTCCACTCCTACAGAGCACAACCAGGCATTCGTGGGCTGTCAAAACGGCGACTCAGCTGGAGAAGCCTCGTTACCTCACCTTTGCTCTGTAAAGAATTCTCTCACTAGTAATGTTGTCATATTCATCCACTGTAAGCTGACTAACATGAAACTCTATCTCAAATCGGAATTTTATCCATACGACGATATGAATTTAGATTTCGACAAACAGAGATACGCCGTTCTGTACGATATGTATGCACGTTTCCGCAAATCATATTACGGATGTGACAACGGCAATGTGTTTTTCGATCCCACACAATTTCTTACTCATTGTCCGTGTGTGGTCATTGATTGCTCGCGACAAAACGAATCCATTAAGAGCGCCACTGTCGATGTGAGAATTGAATTCGACTGCAAGGAGAATATACCGATGGATACCACAGCTTACTGCCTCATTCTGCACGATCGCACTGTGGAGTACAGACCTGACCAACATTATGCGCAAAATCACATAAAAATGAACGTGCCTACATTTGTGGACCTGCAAGGATTTACGGTTGGAATGAGATTTTGCGTAAAAGAGATAGCAATACTTGGAAATGAAACTGTTCTCTCCTATTATGTCTTTGCGAGTCCTATGTCGTCCATCTTCTCACGAGAGCTGACAAATCGAAAGCAGCATGGTTGACGGCTAATCATCATGGTCTGCAGTGGAATGATGGAATCGTCCCGTACAACAAAGGGGAACGTTTAATCACTGACGCTGTGATCAGCGAAACCAGCGAAGAATCCAAACTCGTCTACGTCAAGAGATACGAGAAGCGAGATTGGCTGACGAATCTTCTCGATGATCATGCGAGGGGCAAGATGATCGTTGAAACTTTGGATACGGATTACGAGGATATGGCTTCATTGGACAAGCGAGATGCAACCAATATTTTACGGTGTAAAAATAATTCAAAATACTGTGCGTTACAAAATATACTAAAAATATTTAATTGGTAGTTGGGTCAGCGTCAGAAAGAATTGTTTAACCTTTGATATGTTTTACATTTTATTATAATGTTACATTTATCAATTAGATTAGTAATAATAATAATAATAGTAACTATAATAATAAAAATTATATTAATTAAAATAAACTACTATATAATAAACATTATAATAATAATAATAATAATAATTTTATTTATAATTATTCATCCTTCTCTCTCTCTTCCTCTTCCTCCTCCTCCCTTCTTTCGTTGGTCTCCATCTCACCCTCCTTCTCCACCTCCCCTTCTTCGGTTTCCATCTTACCCTCTTCATTGATTTCCACAATATTTTCTTCCTCGAACATTGCTAAAATTGAATTATTATTTTAAAAAATATTAAGAATTAGGATTATACAATCTATTTAAAAAACTTAGGTGGATGATTTTCCATCAAATCCTCCTCAAATGGAGGTCTCCGAAAATCTGCATATTATCGCTGTCGCATATGCAGTCTGACGACGTCTTGCAGTTGATCGCATCCACACATTGATGTATTAGGACAAAAAATGTTGCATTGTGATACTTAAGATTACACTGAGAATTTCTCAATTTATCGTTCAATCAGTCAATTAATGTGCGGACATGAAGATCAGATTCGACTCACTATACGGACACCGTTGACATCGTTGTATTTCATCGGTGTAAAGCATAGACTCATTACATTCATCGTCCGAACTGATTTTATTTATTTTTGGTCACTGTAAACTGTCTCGTTAACACATACAAAGTTCGCGTTTATCGTGTCGCTCTATCATCAAAATTAGCATATCAGTATTCCACAAAATTAGGTATGGTAAGCCGGTTCTAACTCAGGTCCTGTGAGGGGGGGGGGGG
>NW_022639792.1:45913-47166 GCF_010583005.1 Odontomachus brunneus | reverse complement strand
GGGGGGGGGGGTGAGGGGCTGGCGGTACCGCGGGCGGGGGATATGACCTTACCGCTAGGAGGATTGCGTCACCGCGTGTAGGGGGTATGACATTTAAGGGGGGGTATGACGTAACCGCGGGCGGGGGTGACATCACGAGGTGTATCACGTCACCGCGGGAGGGGAGGGGTTGTCAGCGGTCGGAAGTTAGGGGGGCATACCGATATTACCGATGGTCGGTAATTTATTCCGATATTATATAACATTTAATTACATAATTTTTACCAACATATAATTACACAATACTGACGATCGGTAATTTATTACCGACATTATATACCAACATTTAATTACTTAATTTTTTTACCAACGTATATTTACCTAATTTTTACCAGCAAATTTACATAATACCAACGATCGGTAATTTATTACCGATATTATATTTAATACATTTAATAACTTAATTTTTACTAACATATGTATTTACATAATTTTTACTGTCCTATTTATATAATACCGATGATCGGTAATTACCGATATTATATTATTTTTCTGTCTGCTTTCGATAGATCATTTTATCGATCCGCGGCGGATTTTTCGCGGCAGTTATTGCGACGGATTTTACGGCGGTTCGCAACGGATTTTGCGGCGGTTTCTGCGCCGGTTTTGCTGTGTAACGTCTTCTGTGACCGCTCAGACACAAAAAGAGTTATGCTCTCTTTTGTTTTAGGCCTGCCTGCATTCACCGACAATAGCCAGGGCTGGTAGAGAGCCGTGCACCGAGAGGGAGTTATGCGTGTGTGTGATTAAATAAAGTGAAAGAGAAATGATTAAAATGTTACAATTTATTTATTGAAAACGTAACCTCTTACTTGGGTTAATATAAGTTGAAGATATTGCTTTAATTAATAGTAACCTCGACAAAATGAAGTTATAATGTAAAGAGAATTCGATTGGTGTGTGTGAATGAAATGAAAAATAAAGTAATCGTCGTTTATAAGTTTGAAGTTGTGTATTAATACCTTGAAGTTATACTTTAGGGATATTGATGTTTACGGAAGGAGCTCAAGGATGTAAATATGGGAATATTTTATTAGTTAATTAATATATTTATTGAGGGTAGGTTGTGACGTGTAATACGTAAGAGTTGACACGATTTTAATTATGAGAACGTCTTTTATTGTTCGTTGGTGAGTACATTAACTAACGCTTCGACTACGGCTTGTTCGCTACTTGTTAAATCTTTATGCAAATCTAAGTTTGAATTCGGAACC
>NW_022639792.1:41554-45714 GCF_010583005.1 Odontomachus brunneus | reverse complement strand
GGTAATAACTCAGTGTATTTAGGCTCCTCTTTAATAACGGGTACGGTCGGCGTGACAGGCCTTGGTGGAAGTGGTCTCAGTGACGCGCGAACCTCAATATAATAATTTCCTAAATTTAGAATAAAGTACCCTCTTTCCGAGGGGTTAGGAGAGCTGGGCACAACGGAGACAGGTTCGCCTCGCTCCGCGGTGCGTGCAATCCACCTGCGTAGTCGCTCTTTATGTTTCCTGCCGCTTCTCTTCGGCATCTAATATATTGAATGAAATATTCTAAGTTGTAACTTGATTTGAACTCAATATGAAACTCAGTAAGAACGATTTAAGTAAGTCGGTATGGGTGTAAAGCAGAAATATAACCTCTGGTCTCTCAGTCCTTAAGTTGTAAGATCCTGTTCGCAATGGATCTGTTGAAGTCTCGATCAGATCTCGACTGGCTCGCTAGCCAGGAAATCCTCACGCGCTACTTCACAATTCGCTGTATATTAATTAAGTTCCGGAGCGTTCGTGAAATGCTGCCGAGAACTGTCAGAGCTCTGTCTTAAGAAGCAGAAGATGTAACCAGGAGCGGGAAACGCTGCCTAGCACATTAGCAGTATTATGGTGTTATAGCGAACACCGCAGCTCTGCAGGAATGTGTGTAAAAGCGTATGGCTTACGACTGGCGCATGTGCCAGTGAAGCGTCGAGACCAAAGACGAAACGCAAGGTAATGCAAGGTGTGAGGGATGTATAGGAAAAGAATCGTTCTTAAAGAGAGCAATAATGCACGAATAGTATAATATATTTTAAGAGCGAATACAATTATGGTACTTAAACGAGATTTTTATATGTAATGATGTTATAAGCTATTAAGTAATTAGTACTAGTATATTAGTACTAGTATATTAAGCTATTAGTACGAGTAATACAATAAAAAATCAGAATAGTACTAGAATTAAATCAAGAATAATGAATTTAACGATAGGTGGTCGCTCGGATCCTACCGGTCAAGTGTTCGAGTATAATTAGGGAATAAACTCACGGTCGCTTATAGTAGAGATCCGTTAATTGTGGTAGAACTCGCCTGGGCACGTTAATACTGACGCAGCAGTCCGCTCACAGGTCGATCGTAGATGGTCCGAACAAATGCGTAAAGCAACGGGTCGGAGAGTAACAAAGGCTCACGCAGCTACGTGAACAGATACGTGTAGAGTCTCGAAAAATTCCCGAACAAATGCGAGGAGCGCTCCGGGAGCACGCCTTTTATAGGGCTCCGACGGTAGCTTCGTACGTTCCCGACGCTTTCCGACGGCGGTCGGCTCGCAGCGCCGAATTCCACGGCGCCTCGGTGGTCTCGGGTCGGTCTTTCCCAAAGGGATTCCATCGCTCTTCAGCTTCTCGGTACTGCGTGCGGGTGGCTGGATGACGTTATGTGCGATGGCGTGATGCATAGCTTCGAGATGATGTCATGCTGAGTGCGTTCTGTTGTGCCTAAGCGGGTTCGCTTCGCGAATATTCTTATATTATTCGGCTTACCTACTAATTCCTTCGTCATGTATGGTTTTCACTAACTACTTGCTTTACCAGTATTGACAATATATTGAGTTTTATTCTTAACCGTTTCTGACGATTGAATGAGTAAGGTTTGCCGTTAGAACAATTTAACTTATATACTACCTCTCAGGTTAGCGCAAATCGGCCTCGGGTTAGAGTGGTATCATGGTATTATAACGGCGTGAAAATTTAAAGATTTTAGGGGCTGGGACGTTACACCTCCCCCCTTTTAAAAACAAATTCCGATGTTTTCGGAGGGATTTGTTCTAAAGCTGAGAGTCGCCTGTTTAATTCTTGGTATGCAACGGTTGGTGTAGTGGTTGTGTTAATGGGGTTTGGGGCTGTGGCGGTGGTTTGTCCGTTTCCTACGATGATTGGTTGGGTTGAGATTGGTTGAGATTCTTCCTTGTTGTCTTGCGGATTGCTGCAGGTGTTCCCTTCTTCTTTCGGTTGCCTTGGTCGATGTGCGATGTGGAGTAACAGGTGGGTGAGCGAGCTCCATATGGCTGCTAGGAGATGCAGGCTGCAGCCGTATACTATGTGCAGGGCGTATCCGTGGATGGCGGTATATATAATGATTTTGATTACTCGGATTAATATGAAAATTCCAAGCACTCCTGCAGTGGCTGACCCGAATGTAACGAAACCACCCCAGAGTTTGGATGCTGTACTCTGGGCGATCTTATTTAGAGTGTCCTCATCCATGAGGTTGTACATGGAGATGGTGCCGTCCCCGTGTGAGTAGCCGGTGATGCCTCTCGCGACTGAGTTCAACAAGGCTGGTTTTTCGGCTGGGAACATGATATGGTCGCGGAGCTTATTGATGTCATCCTGGCTGTAGATGCCACTCGTAGCGAGTGATCCAGGTGTTAAGTAAGTCCAGGAGATTTTGGTCAGTGGTTGGAGTTGCTGTGGGGCCATTTGCTGTATGTGTGGATCAGGCGTCAACTGGACCCAGGTGTCTTCTATGCGGTAGAGAGTGGGTAGCTCATACGAGCATTCCCTCTGTGTGCCTACTCGTGTGATGATTCGGGATTTAGGAGTAAGGTACAAGGAAGTATTTCGTAGGGTAATGGGAAGTTCAAGGTAACACTCCTTTGTTCGGCGCACAGTGACTTCAACAGGGATGCACTGGACAACATGCATGGCCTCTCCCGCGTTTACTGCCATGTAGCCTGGTCCCTTCATAAGCCTGTAAGCAAATTCGTCGGGTAAAAGAGTTGCCAGAGATAAAATGTTTTCAATGACCTTCCTTTCCAGTTTGCAGCGTTGCTCGATCACGTTCTGGTACAAGTTCGTCATCTGAGTACGCATGTGTTCCTCTACGTAAACAAATTTCGAATTTACGTAGCTGAATATATCGAGATTTTCCACGGAGATGTCGCTTCGTGGTTTTGGCTCATTTCCCTTTGTGGTTTCTACGATGAATAATTTTGGATGTTCCGTGCGTTGCAATGTGTAACCACAGAGTGGGACTTGCTTTGTTGTCATGAGGGCAAATGTGATATCCTGAGAGATGAGAGAATAGACGGTGGGCGAGTTTGATTGTGCGGCGTCGTCTTTGATCCTTTTCGCAAATCCCTCATATAGGACATCATATGCGTGGAAGTCACAGGTGGATCGTGGTACGGCGTCCCAGTAAGTGTATCCGTCGTCGGGATCGACGCAACGTCCGTCCTTTAGATCACAAGTGGTTCCGGATTTTAAATGGATTTTTCCACTATTTAGGTGCACCGGTACGTACGATGATTTTAATGTAATTTTCGCGACAGCCATCACGACAACGTTGTCCTAGTTGCCGTATGGGTCGTTATATCTTCCTCCAGTGCATTTTCCGTCGGCACTTACTGTTCCTGCCATTATCAGGTCGCGGATATTGGTGCTGTTGACTTCGAGTTTATTTACTCGGTTAAAACCGATATTGCCAGTTCCAGTTTCGTGCATCTGCATGCAATTGCTGCGTCTGATGTCGTCTATGTATGTAGAATAGCCGCCTCTCACGATTGAAACGTGGGAGTGCATTCCGCAGTAATAAATGTGGCGTTGGATCTCCACCTTGCATTGGGTGACCTTGGCGTAATTATACTCCGAAAGTTGAAGAAGTTGGATGTAGACGTTGGTATCGTTGGTAGTCTTGATATCGAGGTTGCAGTCTCCGGAATTAAGGAGTGAAACGGATGTTATATTGAGGTGTCGACCTCCGCAGTCAAAGCCCAATAATGAATTAGCAGGCGAAAGAGCCATCAGCAAGATGCCCGTAAGTAGCATGTTGTTGTTAACTCTGTAAATCAGTAGGGTTTATAACTTATTCTAAGGTTACGTACTAAGTTGCTAAAAGAAAATTATTATTATTATTTTTATATTTTTCTTATATACATTTTGTTAAATTTTTTTTGTTTTGTGTGTTTTCTCTCTTGCCCTTTGTAGTCAGGGATTAGCATTAATTTATGGCAATTCGGACGGTTATGATAATAATATTATATTTTCCATTATGAAGTACAATATGATGGATATAACAATGCTATGCGCGAATCGGCGTTTTACAATATTGAATGGTCGCCACCAATTGTGTAATATAAAGAATGTAAAGTAAGAATACAATATTGGTGATGGGCGTAGTGGAAAAAG
>NW_022639792.1:40898-41544 GCF_010583005.1 Odontomachus brunneus | reverse complement strand
TCGGCGTTTTACAATATTGAATGGTTGCCACCAGTTATGTAATATAAAGAATGTAGTGTAAGAATACAATATTGGTGATGGGCGTAGTGGAAAAAATGCCCTTACTATCTAGGTGTGTAATACATGTATGCAAAATTAAAATATAATAAATGATTTTTAAATCTCATTATCGAGAAGAGTAGTATTTATACAGTTTGTTACATTGGCGTGCATTGTTAAATCTATGACCTCGCTGTTCCTATAAAAGGTTAAAGACGAGGGAGCTAATGTTAATGGGATCTATCCCTATTTGATTTATCAAGAGTGAGATTAAGCCTATATACGCTGAATAACATTTAAAACAATATTTTATCGGCTGATTACGAGCCGTATTAGTGCTGCATCTCATGCATGGCATGACTAAAAATGCGTTTGTAATAAAACCGTGCCATTCGGCAATAACAAATTCAGGAGGGTAATCTAACTCAAAAAGACAATTGGGGCATAAGGCCTCGTCCGTCTCGCGTTCGGCAATGTATCCTAGCGCAAGCGAACAGTAAGTAGAATCAAGACCCGGAAATCCCTTGACAATCGGGTGTTTATAAGTTACTGGGGGTCTCGGTCGGCACATTCTGAAAGGTTAATTTTGATGACCTTGTTAGTGAAG
>NW_022639792.1:40597-40888 GCF_010583005.1 Odontomachus brunneus | reverse complement strand
CTATGGCCTTTTAATATTATAGTGACGCGAAAGTTTTAAAGTTTTTGGAGGCCTGGACGTTACACCTCCCCCCTTTTAAAGACTAATTCCGATGTTTTCAATGGGATTTGTTCTAGAACTGAGAGTCGTTCGCTTAATTCTCGATATGCGGCGCTGTGCGGGGCTGTTGGTCTGGGAGGGTCAAGAACAGGAGCGGTCGGTTTCGTGTTGTTCGTGCCGGTTGGTTGAATTAGGATGGTGTTGTCGCTGCTTCCTTTGGTCTGGTCATCATTGGCGTCATTTTGTTCTCTT
>NW_022639792.1:38937-40587 GCF_010583005.1 Odontomachus brunneus | reverse complement strand
TGGACGTTACACCTCCCCCCTTTTAAAGACAAATTCCGATGTTTTCGAAGGGATTTGTTCTAGAACTGAGAGTCGTTCGCTTAATTCTCGATATGCGGCGCTGTGCGGGGCTGTTGGTCTGGGAGGGTCAAGAACAGGAGCGGTCGGTTTCGTGTTGTTCGTGCCGGTTGGTTGAATTGGGATGGTGTTGTCGCTGCTTCCTTTGGTCTGGTCATCATTGGCGTCATTTTGTTCTCTTGGTCGCCTTGGCGTGTGTGCGAGGTGGAGCAACAGGTGGGTGAGTGAACTCCACATGGCTCCTAGGAGGTGTAGACTGCAGCCATATACCGTGTGTAGGGCATATCCATGGATGGCAGTATCTATAACGATTTTAATTACTCGAATTATTATAAAAATTCCAAGTACTCCGGCTGTTGCTGAACCGAAAGTAATAAAGCCTCCCCAGAGTTTAGATGCTGTACTCTGGGCAATTTTGTTAAGGGTCTCCTCATCCATGAGGTTGTACATCGAGATGGTGTTGTCGCCGTGCGAGTATCCTGAGATGCCTCTCACGACTGAGTTCAGCAGGGCTGGTTTTTCGGCTGGGAACATGATGTGGAAACTCGCGGAGTTTCTCAATGTCGTCTTGGCTGTAGATTCCGCTTGTAGCAAGAGGTCCAGGTGTAAGGTATTTCCAGGAGATTTTGGTCAACGGCTGAAGTTGTTGCGGAGGTGTCTGTTGCACATGAGGATCAGGTGTCAGCTGTATCCAGGTGTCTTCTATACGGTAGAGAGTAGGTAATTCGTAAGAGCACTCTCTTTGAGTTCCCACACGGGTGATAATTCGGGATTTAGGAGTAAGATATAAGGAGGTATTTCTCAGAGTGATGGGGAGTTCAAGGAAACATTCCTTTGTTCGGCGTACAGTGACTTCGACAGGGATGCATTGGACAACGTGCATGGCCTCTCCAGCGGTCACTGCCATGTAGCCAGGCCCTTTCATGAGTCTGTAAGCAAATTCATCTGGTAAAAGAGTTGCCAAGGACAGAATATTTTCGATAACCTTCTTCTCAAGTTCACAGCGCTGCTTAATTACGTTTTGATATAAATTTGTCATTTGAGTGCGTATATGTTTTTCTACGTAAACGAATTTTGAGTTTACATAGTTGAAAATGTCCAGATTGTCGACGGAAATGTCACCTCGGGGTTTCGGTTCGTTCCCTTTTGTCGTTTCTACAATGAATAATTTAGGATGTTCTGTGCGCTGTAATATATAACCGCAAATTGGGGTTTCTTTTGTAGTCATAAGGGCAAAGGTAATGTCACGGGAAATGAGGGAGTAAACGGTGGGTGAGGTTGTTTGTGTGGTATCTTCTTTTATTTTCTTTGCGAATCCCTCGTATAGGACGTCGTATGCATGGAAGTCGCAGGTGGCTCTGGGTATGGCGTTCCAGTAGGTGTGTCCGTCATCGGGGTCAACACAGCGTCCTTCTTTTAACTCGCAAGTGGTTCCGGACTTCAAGTGGATCTTTCCGCTGTTTAGGTGTACTGGTACGTATGATGATTTCAGTGTGATTTTTGCGATGGCCATTACTACTACGTCGTCGAAGTTGCCGTATGGGTCGTTATATTTTCCTCCTGTACATTTTCCGTCACCATTTACTGTTCCTA
>NW_022639792.1:38796-38927 GCF_010583005.1 Odontomachus brunneus | reverse complement strand
TCTGTAAGCAAATTCATATGGTAAAAGAGTTGCCAAGGACAGAATATTTTTGATAACCTTCTTCTCAAGTTCACAGCACTGCTTAATTACGTTCTGATATAAATTTGTCATTTGAGTGCGTATATGTTTTT
>NW_022639792.1:37364-38623 GCF_010583005.1 Odontomachus brunneus | reverse complement strand
GTTTCGGTTCGTTCCCTTTTGTCGTTTCTACAATGAATAATTTAGGATGTTCTATGCGCTGTAATATATAACCGCAAATCGGGGGTTTTTTTGTAGTCATAAGGGCAAAGGTAATGTCACGGGAAATGAGGGAGTAAACGGTGGGTGAGGTTGTTTGTGTGGTATCTTCTTTTATTTTCTTTGCGAATCCCTCGTATAGGACGTCGTATGCATGGAAGTCGCAGGTGGCTCTGGGTATGGCGTTCCAGTAGGTGTGTCCGTCATCGGGGTCAACACAGCGTCCTTCTTTTAACTCGCAAGTGGTTCCGGACTTCAAGTGGATCTTTCCGCTGTTTAGGTGTACTGGTACGTATGATGATTTCAGTGTGATTTTTGCGATGGCCATTACGACTACGTCGTCGAAGTTGCCGTATGGGTCGTTATATTTTCCTCCTGTACATTTTCCGTCAGCATTTACTGTTCCTGCCATTATCAACTCACGGATGTTAGTGGTGTTAACTAGGAGTTTGGTTACTTGGTTGAAGCCGACATTACCGACTCCAGTTTCATGCATTTGCATACAGTGGCTTCGCCCTACATTGTCTAGATAAGTAGAATATCCGCCTCTCACGATGGATACGTGAGAGTGCATACCGCAGTAATATATGTGGCGTTGAACTTCCACCTTGCATTGGATGACTTCTGCATAGTTGTATTCCGACAGTTGGAGGAGCTGGATATAGACGTTGGTGTCGTTAGTCGTCTTGATGTCAAGGTCGCAGTCTCCAGAGTTGAGGAGTGAAACAGACGTAATATTGAGGTGTCGACCCCCGCAGTCAAAGCCCAATAATGAGTTAGCAGGCGAGAGAGCCAGCAGCAAGATGCCCACGAGTAGCATGTTGTTGTTGACTCCTGCAAAGTAGCATAATTTATAACTTATCCTAAAATTTTAATGTGTTCTACGCTATTAAAAAAAAAGGAAATAAAATTATTATTATTATTTGTTGTGTTTTTTCTTCTTTTTCTCTCTCCTTTGTTCTGCCTCTTGTAGTCGGGGGTTAGCATTATTTTATGAAGACTCGGGCGGTTAAGATAAGAATATTATTTTTCATTATAAAATATAGTCATCAGGTTTCATGTAGCGCCTTCAGATGTTTAGTCGCCATATTTTTATGTAATATGGTGTTAGGTTTAACGTGGTTTAACGTAAGAGTGTTTTTACTATCTATCTATATTAAGAGTATATATATATAAGAATTAAATGTAATAGGTAACTGTCT
>NW_022639792.1:36866-37280 GCF_010583005.1 Odontomachus brunneus | reverse complement strand
TTTTTTTTTTTTTTTGAGGCAGAGGAAATGCATTACGCACACCCCCGGGAAATCGGGACTTTCTCAGGGGTAATGTGGGACTCTCCCCCTCCGGTAGTAACCTGCCGGAGGGGGCCTACCCACTAAAACCTCTGCCGGGCCCCATGCGGCTGTATCGAGGGCGTCCCGGGAACCGCTTGCGCATTACTTCCGGGACGCCCTCAGCCGCGGGGCGGGGAAAACCTAAACCCCGCCCCCTTCCCGGGCCGGGAGGGATATTTCCCTCCCAGCCCGCTGTTCCTATCCTCCATGACCGGACGTGGGCCCCCCCGTCACACCTCACCTTGTAGGGGCGTTATTATTGGCCGGGTCCGGTCCCGTCCGGACCCGGCCCGCCCCTACGCTCCCGACCGAGTTTGCTGGGGGGCGGAGGGG
>NW_022639792.1:36597-36773 GCF_010583005.1 Odontomachus brunneus | reverse complement strand
CTTCTTGTCACGGGGGGGGGAGTCGCGCCTTGCTGCGCGTCTCCCCCGCCCGACCAGGCGCCTCCTGTCTCCCCCTCGCCGGGCCCTCCGTTGATCGGGAGGGCCCGGCGGCATTGTTGGGGGCTGCGGCGCACGCGCGGGCACCCCAGGGGAGGGAACGCCAGCTGTGGCGTCCC
>NW_022639792.1:30728-36587 GCF_010583005.1 Odontomachus brunneus | reverse complement strand
TAACTGTGGGACCCGTCTTCACGGAGACACCGTCGATCCGGACCCGGGCCTCCGGTGGTCCCCTCCTCCTGTCATGAAAGAACATAAGTTCAGTCTTGAGGGGAGCCACCTTGAGGCCCATCCTTTTCAGGGAGCCTATCACCTGGTCTACCGCCCGTCGTCCCTTTTCCAGGGCGCTCCTCCAGCCCCTGCCCCCGGCCAGCACCATCGTGTCGTCTGCGTAGCAGACGACACTGCAGCCGGGGGGAAGGGCAAGACGGAGGACTTGGTCATACGCGATGTTCCACAGTAGGGGTCCTAGTACGGACCCCTGGGGAACACCGCGGTATACCACCCTTCCGCACTGGAGTTCCGCTTTATTCCGGAACTCCAGTCTTCTATCCCGGAAGTAGTCTCTTATTATTGAGACCAGGTGGGGGGGGGGGCCTGAAATGGGCCAATCCCGCCTCCACCCGGTCCCAAGGGAGGGAGTTGAACGCGTTGGCGATGTCCAGGGACACCGCCAACGCAACCCCCCCCCTCCTCACTACGGCCTCCGAGAGGGACCGGACGCGTAATATCGCGTCCACACTCGACCGTCCCTCCCGGAAGCCGTAATAGGTAACTGTCTTTCCTATTTTATATAATCTATTCCATATTTTAATTATAACTTAGGCTATTAAATGGGATGTTATTATTATGTTTTTTTTTGTTGTTTTTTTTTTTGTTCTGCCCCTTGTAGTTGGGGATTAGTATTAATTCATTAAAACTAGAACTGCTAATAATAAAAGAGGAATATTATACCTTCATTATAAGATATTGTATGATATAATAATACTGAGAGTGAATCGATGTTTATAATTATTAAGTCGTCGCCACCAGATTTTTATATGTAATATGGTGTTGGGTTTAATAGTGGCTTAATGTAAGAGTGTTCTTACTATCTAAATATAAGATATGGATATATGTATATGTAAGAATTAAAATGTAGTAGGTAACTATCCCCTCCATGCCGCCACCTTACCGTGGTGGAGGGGTACCGGCGATCCGGTGAAGGCTCGGTGGCAGTACCTTTCGGTTTCGGCCGAAAGGGAGGCCCCTACCTGAGGATCGCTGGCGAACGGCGGCAACGGGGAAGGAAAACCCCCACAGAAAACCGGACCGCGGTGGGCTGCAGCCCCGCGGTTGCTAGAGAGGGACGTAAATCCCTCCACTGCAGGGGAGCCCGGCGACTCCCACAGGGCCGATGGGCCCAATCGCTGGTAGGGGTAGGCGGCCCTGACTTCAATCGCCCGGCCGGCTGGGGCCGTTAGGTGGGGCTTGCTCCACCACCAGCCACTGGGGGGGGTTTCGGGGTTGGGGGGGCCTCCGCTCCGGGATGGGGAGAGCACTCCTCCCGGAGGGCAAGGAGAAGAACCCGACTCTCAAGGCATTGCCGAGAGAGCGGGTTGCCCTCAATCCGCTCAGCGTAGGAGTAGTCCTGCGTTCGAGCGGGGAGAGGTACCCACACCCGCGACTGCACACCGGAGGAGTGCCTCACGGTTCGCGGGGGGTGGAGGGGTGTCCGGGCCGCTCGAACGTATTTCGAGGTCAGGGCCGGCACCCTGGGATTGGCGCCGGCTTTACGCCAGCGACTTTTCCCGTGTGGGCAGCTGCGCACGGGAGTAATAGGGGAAAGGTGAACGGGCCCGGTTCGTCCAATATGGGCGGCCGGTGCCGGGGAGCTGACCCCTACAGCGGGGGCGGCCGGGTCCCAAATGCCAGTACGGCAACAGGCCTTCTCTCTCGGGTGGCCGCTGCGCCGAGAGAGTATCAGGGGTCGGCGCGGCCGATTGGCCCATCGGGCGGTCGGTCGGGTCGGCCCTTACAGCGGAGAGCCCGGGGGGCGGCGATTGCGACATGGTAAAGTCGCAGCCCCGGTCGGAGTCATCAGCTGGCGCCCACGGCGGTACGCGGCATGGGTGGGTCGCAACACCCTTTCGCCGTTGTCCGTTCGTGGGGCCCCCCGCGTGGCGGCGGCCCCGACGGTGCCCACAAGGTCGGAGATGTGGGACCCCTGAAACCGGCTCAGTCCATTATGGACTGGGGCGGGAGTAGGGGGCTGGAGTCCAGTGCCCCCTGTGCGGAATTCCCGGGGGGCCAGAGGCATAGGTCCTCTCCCGGCGAGTACGCCGGGCATCCTCCCTCTTCTAACGGAGGGGGAGGATGGGAGATACACCGGAGGACCGAGCCGTCGGGGCTGGTGGGATGAACTACAAATGGCAGATAACACCAGCGTAGTAGAGGAGGGCAGGGCCGCCACGTCATCGGCGGTCCTGGAGACCACAGGCTCGCCTGTGGTCTCGAGTGGGGTTGCAGTAGCGGCCTCACTAATGGGATGGGTTGAGGGCGTGCCGGTTACCAAGCGCCCTCAAGAAGATGCCGCCGAAGATCCGGCGAGTGTGGGCGACGGGGATGGCGGGGTGCCCAGTCGGGCGGCCTCGCCCTTCGCTCGTCCTCATGAGGTGGAGAGGCGGCGAACAAGGTCCGCCTCTCGCGGACGCGCGTCGTCCGGGGGGCGGGAGAATTCTCCTTTCCTCCCGGGCGGCGTGCAGGACGAGGCAGTAGCCTCTACATCGGCGGGGGGAGGTGATGGCGGGGAACCAGGAGGCGGTCTGGGTAGGTCGCCGTCCCCGTCCGGGCAGCTGCGTCGATCGGCCAGAGCAGCAAACGGGCGGAGGGGCTCTGGCTCCAAGAGCGGAGTCAGCGCCCTAGTAATGGAGAGCGATCGGCTCGGGGAGGAGGAGGGGGATGATGCGTTGATGGAGGAAATTAACAACCCCTCCATCAAGCCGTCCACTGCTAAAGCCCTCCAGGTGGCAGAAGAGGAGAGGGGGATCCTCCGCGGCCTTCGGGCGCATTCCACGCCTGAAATCTCGTCCATAGCCCTCGGGGCCGTGGACGAGGTAAAGAAGGTCGCTGAAAGGTCGCGTAACCTCAAGGGGCCCTACCGCGGGGCCCTGTGGAAGGCAGCGGCCAAGATGGCCGCGACGAGCCTCGCCCTAGTGCAAAGGGTCAACAACACCGACGGACCCAGCACGGGCGAGGCTACAATGAGCGAGGCGGCGGCGGCAGCGACGGAGCTGGCGCGTGCAGAGGCGGAGGCCGGGATACTTCGCCTGCGGGTCGCCAGCCTCGAGGCGCAGCTGAAGGAGGCCCAAAAATTCGGCCCCCCCAGCAGCCAACTGGGAGTGGATTCCCCCATGGAGGTGGACGAAGAAGGGAACGATGGTCTTGGGACTCGGCAGCGGGGGGGTCACAACAGCAGGGACTCCTCCGCGGACCGGAAGAGGAAGAGGACGGGACTCCATGATGAGGACTCCTCTTCCTCTTCCGCTGGAGGGAAGAAAAGGGCATCCCGGCGGATCCTCTCCACCTTCAGTGACGAGGAGATGGCGACGGGTGGGACCGCCGGGCCCATCAGGGCCCTAATCCCGACCTCCGAGGAGGCGGAGGTCGGGAGAATATGCCGGGAGGAGGTGGCGCGTGACTTGGCGGGGGGAACACTCCCCGCGGGAAACGCCCCTCCCCTGAAGTCACGCGGCGGGGGTGGCAATCCAGCTGGCGGCCGGAAGAAGGGAACCGCGACGGTGGCGAAGACAGGCGGGGGGACGCCCCGGCAAACGCACGCGGAAGACCACCGGAAGACTCGCCCGGATGAAGGGCTAGTCTGTGGGAAGACTAGCGGGGAGCTAGAGGCCTTGGCGGCGGCCCTAGTTCCCCGCATAATTGAGGCCCTGCGGGCCGAACTCCCCGGGTTATCCGGGGGGCGACCCGCACGGCCTCAGATGGCCTCCCAGAAAGGGAAGAGTGGGACGAATATGGAGGGAGGGGCAAAAAATGTCCCCCAGACCCCTCCGAACCCGTCTCGATCCCCGGCAACCTCTGCCCCCAACAATGAGGGGGGGAGGAAGTCGGGGAGTAAGAAGAAGAAGAAAAAGAAGAAGAGCAGCGGGGGTGATCAGCCCTCAAATGAAGTGGCTGCCCCCCGCTGCCACTGTGGAAGAAGTGGGCCCCCCCCTCAGAAGAGGACCGCGAAATCGCGGTCCTCGGGGGCCAGTGACAGCCCTGCTCCCTCCGAGACCGGGTCCGGATCTTGGGCCCGGGTAGTAGGGAGGAGGGCAAAACAGGGAGGAGGGAGGACGGAGAGGACCTCCCAACCAGCCCCTCAGAAGCCGCGGCCCAAACAAGGCGCCGCGGCAAAGGGAGGGGAGAAAGGCAAGAAGATCCCCAATGCCGTAGGGGGCGGAAAGAAACCCGCCCTCCCCAAGGCTCCTCGCGCCGCCGCGATCACGGTGAGCTGCCCCGCCGGCAGCTACGCCGATGTGATGCGGCGGGCGAGGGGCCAGATTGACCTGGGGGAACTAGGGATCGGGGACCTCAGGACCAGAAGGGCAGTCACCGGGGCCCTGGTCCTGGAGGTCCCCGGTCCTGAGGGACACGCCAGGGCGGACGCCCTGGCCAGTAAAATGGCGGCCCTCTTCGCCGATAAAGAGGACGTACGTATTGCGCGCCCGACGAGGAGGGCCGACATCCGGGTCCGCGACCTGGACGATGCGGCCACCGTGGAGGACGTTATCTCCGCGGTGGCGGTCGCCGGGGGCTGCGGGCCCGGCGATTTGAAGGCCGGGGAGATCCGCCCTGGACCCGACCGCATGGGGATTCTCTGGCTGAGGTGTCCCCTTGCGGTCGCAAAGAAAGTAACGGACGGGGGACGTATCCGCGTTGGGTGGTCCCGAGTCCGGGTGGAGGCCCTGAGCAGCCGCCCCCTCCAGTGTTACAGATGCCTGGAGTGGGGCCACGTCAGGGCCTCCTGTAAGAGCAAGGCCGACCGCAGTGGCCTTTGTTACCACTGCGGTTCGGCCGGCCACAGGGCCGCGGCGTGCGACGCACCGGCGACTTGCCCGGTGTGTCGTGACGCGGGGCGGCCCTGTGGCCATAGAGTAGGAGGCCCCGCTTGCCAAATGGGCAAGCGGGGCAAAGGGGGTCGGAGTGGGAGAAGGAGACGCAGAGCCTCCAACAACCCTCCCACTCCACCCCCAGAGAAGGGAAAAGGACAGGAGCCTTCCCCCCCGACACCGGAGGGAGAGGCCCCAATACTCGCAACCCCGGCCCCCCCCGCGGATCCTGCCCCCAAGGAGCAGAGGACCCCGCGGGCGGCCGGGGCCAGTAAGAGAACGGGATCGAGGGAGAGGGACAACCCAATTGAGGGCCCCTCTCCCGCGAAGAAATCAGGGGAGGGCTTGGAGGAGTGCGGGGCTAAGCCGTAATGGCTACCCGCCTCCTCCAGGCCAATCTTAACCGCGCTCGCGGAGCCCAGGGGCTCTTTATGCAGTCCCTCCGCGAGCGCGGTTGCGGGCTGGGTATCGCCTCCGAGCCACACCTCATCCCCGAGAGTCACCCCACCATAGTGGGTGACGTTGAGGGGCGGGGTGGTAAGTGCTCGGTGGCGATATTCTGGCAGGAGGGAGACGCCTCTCCCCCGATCTCATTCGTGGAGAGGGGGAGAGGCTATGTCGCGGTCGAGTGGGGGGCCCTGGACGTGGTGGGGGTGTATGCCCCCCCCTCGTGGAACCTCGCTCACTTCGAGCACCTTTTGGGCCGGCTAGGGGACCTCATCTTGAGGCGTCCCCGAAGACCGGTCCTATTAGCCGGGGACCTCAACGCCAAATCGGCACTATGGGGGTCCTCGGTAAGGTGCCGAAGGGGCGGGGTGTTAGAGGAATGGGTCGCGTCTCATGGCCTCTGTACCATCAACAGAGGCCGGAGGAGCACCTTCGTCGGGCCGCAGGGGAGATCGGTGATAGACGTCACCTTTGCGTCTCCCCAGGCGGCCCGACT
>NW_022639792.1:29624-30491 GCF_010583005.1 Odontomachus brunneus | reverse complement strand
GCGGCGTGCGATGCCGCCATGCCCCGATCCCGGCCGCACCCCCGCCGGTCCGTGTACTGGTGGTCGGCGGAGATTGCCGAACTTCGGCGCTCCGCCGGCCAGGCCAGGAGGGTGATGGACCGGCGGGGACGTGACGATGAAGACAGGGAGGCCGCCAGGGGGGCGTACCGAGATAAGCGGTGCGCCCTCAAGGCGGCCATCGCAAGGGCCAAGGCCCGTGCCTGGGACGACTTGCTCTCCACCGTGGACATGGACCCATGGGGGCGCCCTTATCACATTGTGATGAGACGCCTGCGCAATTGGGCGCCCCCACCGACGGCGTCCATGGACCCCGACTTCTTGGATAGGGTTGTGGGGGCCCTTTTCCCATGGGGGGAAGCCTGTATTCCCCCCTACGAGGCCCCCCCCCCGACGGAAAGGACGAGGGAGTCGGGGTTACTATGGTGGAGATGGATATGGCCGTCAGGAAACTCGGCGCCAAGAAGAGGGCGCCGGGACCTGACGGTGTCCCGGGCACAATATGGGCCTTGGCATTGAGGGATAGGGAGGTGAAGGGCCGCATAATGCGACTCTTCACCTCCTGCTTGAGGATCGGGGCGTTCCCCAGCCCCTGGAAGAGGGCCAACTTGGTCCTCTTCAGGAAGGGGGGCAAGGCGGAGGATAGCCCTTCCGCATATAGGCCAATATGCCTATTGGACGAGGCGGGCAAACTATTCGAAAGAATAATACACGCCCGCCTCGTCCGGCACCTATCCCGGAGTAGTCCTACGCTCAACACCGAGCAGTACGGCTTCCGGGGGGGACGGTCGAGCGTGGACGCGATTATGCGCGTCCGGTCCCTCTCGGAGGCCGTTGTGAGGGGGGGGG
>NW_022639792.1:23754-25522 GCF_010583005.1 Odontomachus brunneus | reverse complement strand
CCCCCGCCGGTCCGTGTACTGGTGGTCGGCGGAGATTGCCGAACTTCGGCGCTCCGCCGGCCAGGCCAGGAGGGTGATGGACCGGCGGGGGCGAGACGACGAAGGTAGAGAGGCCGCCAGGGGGGCGTACCGGGATAAGCGGTGCGCCCTCAAGGCGGCCATCGCAAAGGCCAAGGCCCGTGCCTGGGACGACTTGCTCTCCACCATAGACATGGACCCATGGGGGCGCCCTTATCACATTGTGATGAGACGTCTGCGTAATTGGGCGCCCCCACCGACAGCGTCCATGGACCCCGACTTCTTGGATAGGGTCGTGGGGGCCCTTTTTCCATGGGGGGAAGCCTGTATTCCCCCCTACGAGGGCCCCCCCCCAGACGGGGAGGACGAGGGAGTCGGGGTCACTATGGTGGAGATGGATATGGCCGTCAGGAAACTCGGCGCCAAGAAGAGGGCGCCGGGACCTGACGGAGTCCCGGGCACAATATGGGCCTTGGCATTGAGGGATAGGGAGGTGAGGAGCCGCATAATGCGACTCTTCACCTCCTGCCTGAGGATCGGGGCGTTCCCCAGCCCCTGGAAGAGGGCCAACTTGGTCCTCTTCAGGAAGGGGGGCAAGGCGGAGGATAGCCCTTCCGCATATAGGCCTATATGCCTATTGGACGAGGCGGGCAAATTGTTCGAGAGAATAATACACGCCCGCCTCGTCCGGCACCTATCCCGGAGTAGTCCTGCGCTCAACACCGAGCAGTACGGCTTCCGGGGGGGACGGTCGAGCGTGGATGCGATTATGCGCGTCCGGTCCCTCTCGGAGGCCGTTGTGAGGGGGGGGGGAGTTGTGTTGGCGGTGTCTCTCGACATCGCCAACGCCTTCAACTCCCTCCCTTGGGACCGGGTGGAGGCGGGGTTGGCCCATTTCGGGGTCGCCCCCCACCTGGTCTCCATAATAAGGGACTACTTCCGGGATAGAAGACTGGAGTTCCGCAATAAGTCGGAGCTCCAGTGCGGAAGGGCGGTGTATCGCGGTGTTCCACAGGGGTCCGTGCTAGGACCCCTACTGTGGAACATCGCATACGATCAAGTCCTCCGTCTTGCCCTCCCCCCTGGCTGCACCGTCGTCTGCTACGCAGACGACACGATGGTGTTAGCCGGGGGCAGGGGCTGGCGGGACGCACTCGAGATGGGACGTCTGGCGGTGGACCAGGTGGTAAGCTCCCTAAGTAGAATGGGCCTGAAGGTGGCCCCCCTTAAATCGGAGGTCATGTTCATGCATGACGGCTCCAGGGGGGCCCCACCTAGGGCCCGAATCCGGATTGACGGTGTCTCCGTGAGGGCGGGTCCCACGATTAAATATCTGGGACTCGTCCTGGATGGCACATGGGGGTTCCAGAAGCACTTTGAGCTTCTCGCCCCCAAATTGGGCAGGGTGGCCAACATGCTGGGTGGCCTCCTGCCCAACCTCGGCGGCCCAAAGAGGAAGGCGCGGCGGCTGTATGCTGGCGTCGTCCACTCTATGGCCCTTTACGGGGCCCCGGTCTGGGCGAGCGCGATGGCGACGGACCAGCGCACAACAGCGCTGGCCCACCGTGCACAACGGTGGGTCGCCACTCGCCTCGCCCGGGCCTACAGGACGACGTCACATATGGCCGCCACGGCCCTGGCCGGCCTCCCCCCGCTGGAGCTCCTTGCGGAAATGCACGCCGAAAATTATCGGCGTGTGAAGGAGCTCCGCGCCGGGGGAGGCCAACAACACCTGGCCAGGGCCATAGGT
>NW_022639792.1:23079-23744 GCF_010583005.1 Odontomachus brunneus | reverse complement strand
ACATATGGCCGCCACGGCCCTGGCCGGCCTCCCCCCGCTGGAGCTCCTTGCGGAAATGCACGCCGAAAATTATCGGCGTGTGAGAGAGCTCCGCGCCGGGGGAGGCCAACAACACCTGGCCAGGGCCATAGGACTGGCAAAGGACCAGGCCCGTCAGCGGCTCCTCCTCAGGTGGACACTCCACCTTGAGGGGGCGACGGGCCGGTCGGGAACGAGGGTCGCCGAGGCCATCCGGCCCTGTCTGCAACAATGGGTTGACAGGGTCCGCGGAGAGCTGTCATTCCGGACAACGCAGGTACTCACCGGACACGGGTGTTTCGGTGAGTACCTGCACAGAATAGGAAGGGAGCTTACCTCCCGCTGCCACCACTGTGGAGCTGAGGTGGACTCGGCGCAGCACACCCTCGAGGAATGCCCCTCGTGGGTGGGTGAGCGCCGGGTCCTAGTTGATGTGGTGGAAGCGGACCTCTCTCCCCCGGCCCTTATCAAGGCCATGCTTGGGGGAGACGAGGGCTGGTCCGCCGTCACCTCCTTCTGCGACGCAGTATTGTCGCAGAAGGAGGCGGACGAGCGAGTCCGAAGGGGCGAGGCCCCTGGGGATGGAGCGAGGCGCCGACGACGGAGGAGGGCGGCGCCTCGCACACCCGCGCACCGACGCGGTGTGG
>NW_022639792.1:22447-23069 GCF_010583005.1 Odontomachus brunneus | reverse complement strand
CGGCGCACCCGCGGGCGGGCAGGGGATGCCACAACTGGCATTCCCTCCCCAGGGGTACCCGCGGCTGCGCCGCCCCCCCCAATACCGCCGGGTCCTCCTGCACAACGGAGGGCCCGGCCGGGGGGAGATAGGAGGCGCCTGGATAGGCGGGGGGGCCGCGCAGCAAGGCGCGACTCCCCCCCAGTGACACGTAGTCACACCAGGCGCCTCCGGGAGGGGGACAGGGCGGCCGGTCTGCAAGGGCGGGCTTTTAGGCCGCTCATCCCCCTCCCCGAGAATGGTGACTCCTGACCGAGTGGGGCGGAGGGGCTAAACTGACCTCTCCGCCCCCTGTAAACCTCGGTCAGGAGCGTTGGGGCTGGCCGGGTCCGGACGGGACCGGACCCGGCCACCAAAAGCCCCAACAAGAGAGGTATGGCCGGACGGGGGGCCCACGTCCGGCCACGGAAGGTGAGGAATGGGTCGGTGGTATAACACCGACCCTGGAAGGGGGCGGGAGAAACACCCCGCCCTGCGGCCGAGGGCGTCCCGGAAGTTATGCGCAAGCGGTTCCCGGGACGCCCTCACTATGGCCGCTTGGGGCCCGGCAGAGGTTTTAGTGGGTAGGCCCCCTCCGGCCATC
>NW_022639792.1:18937-20230 GCF_010583005.1 Odontomachus brunneus | reverse complement strand
AATACACAGATTTTTACCTGGAATAAGAGTACCCGAGAATTTGTTTTGTAAGTGGTCTATTATTGGCTTGATTTTCTCTAAAGGATGATTTGTAATTTCTTCATTATTATGAAAGTGTAAATTTCGTAAAATTTGAAGGTATCTATCACGAGACATTATTTGAGGAAAAATCGGAGTATGTAGTAAGAGATCGGTAGACCAATAATTTTTCAACTCGCCCTTCCGGACATGTCCCATTAGGATTGAAAGCCCGAGAAACTTGTCTAGTTCATCTTTTGTAAGAGGGGTCCACGATTTCATATGGGAAGATTGTATGCTATCACTTTGAGATTCATAACGATTCGATTCATCCACAATCATTTGAAGAAGAATAGGATCACAAAAATGATTGAAATAATCTATTGGTTTATTTTCTGGTAAAGAAATATTTGGATTTATTCTAGAATTACCGTTGAAGTTTTTTATTGATGGATAAAAATCCGCATCTTCAAAAAATTCACTTCCATCATAATCATTTTCCGAAATAATAATATCAGTATTTTCATTTTCTAAATCTTGTTCTTCTGGTTCAGACTCTCCACTGCTCCAAGTATTATTTTCATTCATTTTTTCAAAAATAATATATTTGTAATCAACAACAGTGAGAAATAAACGTGGGATGAAACGATTACAATCGTACTCCAGTGGAAAAAATCACATAGAAATATCGAATTCTCCTACCCAATTATTCAAAGTATATAAGTACTACGAAGAATCCACTTTACTTGTGGAGCATTGGCAGCCACCTAGCGGTCCATCAACGAACTACTTCAAAGCAGAGTTCAAAACTAATGGAAAAATGTTTGAGTAATTTTTTTGCAGATAGGGTATCAATAGATGTAGATATAGTATTTTTAAGCTTAAAGTAGCGAAAAAAATAAATTGACCTTAAAATCGTAATCAACAAGGTCAAAGCTGTCTTCGAGATATTGAATTGAATAGCGATTCTTCAATTTATTTATATTCAATTTATTGTTAGAAAACTTCAATTTTCTAATAATAAATAAAAAAAATCCCTCCATTTTCGTACAATGGAGACGTTCTAATTTTTTGTGGCCATATTAAATCCGCCATTTTGAATTTTTTCGGGTGAGATATAAGTTCTTTCGAGTTGGAATCAATTTATTATTGTTAGTGAATGTTGAAATTATTATTTTCAGATTTAAAAAAAAAATTGAAACAAAAAATAGCTTTACAACTGCTTCCATTTGACCTTGAAATCAATTTTCAAGGTCAAACAGTCTCTAGGAATTT
>NW_022639792.1:18495-18927 GCF_010583005.1 Odontomachus brunneus | reverse complement strand
CTGCAAACTTTTCGTATCTTTTTTAGCATCAAAACTAAATTTTGAAAGTATAGTAGTGATCTTTGAATTTTTTCTGATTGGAGCATTTACAGTTTCAGTATACAGGGTGTTCGGAAAGTACAGGGACGCCCGAATATCAGGAAAAATATAAGTTTTACAAAAAAATGTTTCAAACAAAAGTTGTGGCGTTTAAAAAGATGTATTTACTGATCACATCAGTTTGACTTTGGGTTGCGTAGCAAAGGTCAGGTCAAGGTCACATTAATTTTTTTAAATGGAACACCCCATTTTTATTGCATATTCTTATAGCACATCACGAGAGCTTTCCAAAACGCTATAATAAAATATTTTTTCGTTAAGAACTTTTCGAGTAATAACACTTGAAATTTCCAGCACTTTGACATAGAATACAAAATATCTCGTAAAATATTC
>NW_022639792.1:16880-18485 GCF_010583005.1 Odontomachus brunneus | reverse complement strand
GCGCACCCTGGGATGACCATCCCGTCGGAACTACCCGGAGATTCTCTCCGGGCCGGCGGGACGGGAGGTGGAGCCGCAGGGACCGGTACATTGGCCCTCCCCACATTCAGTGGTAAGGTGCCGCACCCCGGCAACCCTGTGACTCCTGCTGGTCGCGACCGCATCTCGCGGCGTGATCAGCCGTGATGGCCCTCCCGTGTGGGCAGCTGCGCACGGGGTATTTCAGGGGTCGGCGTGGCATCTGCCAGGACCACTACAGCGGTGGTCCGACCAACGTCGGACCTGGGCTCACATCGTAAACCCCCGGGGTCGTTATGTCATGTCTATGACGATTTCCGGGGGAACGAGGGCCTTGGCTTAACCGCCTGGGCTGCGAGGATGGGGACCTCTATAAAAAACCCCCCCAATCTCAAGTTTTGGGCCGCGGCGAGGAGATGAATGGCCGGCGGGTTAGTCGGTCACTAGCGGTCCACCCCGGGGCACCTGGCGAACCCCGGGCGTATAAATCGCCCGACCCCAGCCGAGGGGGCACCGGCTGGGGAGTATTGAGTTCCTCCCGATTTTAGAGCCCGCCCTGTACGCCTTCGGGTCATAAGGGGTGGGCAACTCAAGAATGGCTTATTTCAAAATAAAAAAACCAGACGTAGTGGAGGGTGAGGGAGAGGTGGAGGCGGAGGCGTATGCCTCTTTACTTTATGGGCGGAACATGCCCATAGCTGCGCCGTCTAACAGCGCAGCGAGACGGATTCCGACGGCCGAGGCCACAGCGGAATTAGAGAAGGCGTTCAATGGCCCTCTTAGGGAGGAAGATCTTGGGGCGACCTACGGCCCTGAGAGCACAGGGGATTCGGCCGGGCCACCATCAACCCAGTCAGAACTCCTTGGAGTGGGAGCACTCTCCCGTTATGCCTCTTTATTAAGGCTACGCGGGGGGGCGGAGTCCGAGGACTCGGACCACGAGGGGAGGGAAGATGAACCCACAACCTCCACACGGGCGGAGGCGTCGAGCCGCCCTGGCCCGGCAAAAAACAGAGTTGCACACACGGCGAAGGGCAAGAAGAGGAGGATCGACTCCTCTACCTCGTCCTCTGACCACGAGGTGGAAGTTGTGGAAGAGCTCCCGGACTCGGGCTCCTCTTCGGGGGGCGAGTGGGGGTTGATGTTTAGGAGGAAAAAGAAGGATGGGAGGGGACGCCCTCCGAAGGACCCTTCGCACGAAGGGTGCTTCACGGCGGGGGCACTGAAGGCCAAGAAGCTCTTCGCTAAAAGGTTAAAGCAGGCCAAGGACGAAGAGCTTGCGCTGGATCCCTCGGCAGTGTTGAAATACACTCCGAGGGTGAGGAAGGCCCGATACGAAGAAGCAGATCTCATTCAGGAGTTCAGGGATACCTCTTCGGCCGGTTTAGGCGCCGTGGTGGTGGAGCAGGTGGCCAGGCTGCGGAAAGTGGCCCAGGGCTGCTCCAACCTTAATGGAACCACGGTGGGTGCGCTGTGGAACGCCTCGGTACTCATCTCTGCAGCTGCCACGGTACTGAACCAGCGATCGCAGCAAGCTGGTCACGTGGTAGCTGAGGCGGAATGGGAAGACCTCAGGAAGGAGGTCCG
>NW_022639792.1:12565-14074 GCF_010583005.1 Odontomachus brunneus | reverse complement strand
GGTGGTGGCGATCTCGTTAGATATAACGAACGCCTTCAACTCCCTCCCCTGGGACCGGGTAGAGGAGGCGATGCGATTTCACCGCTTCCCCCTCTACCTGGTCCATATAGTCCGGGCCTACTTCAGGGAGAGGACCTTGGAGTTCGTCGATAGAGACGGACTCCAACGCGGAAGGGGTGTGCGGTGCGGGGTCCCGCAGGGGTCTGTTCTTGGCCCCCTGCTGTGGGACCTCGCATATGACCGCGTCCTGAGGACAACCCTTCCCCTGGGCAGCACAGTCGTCTGCTATGCGGACGACACGCTAGTGCTGTCCGGGGGCACCGACTGGGGGGAAGCGACGGCCCTCGCAAATGTGGCCGTCGAATGCGCCGTACGCTCAATTAGGGCGCTGGGCCTGAGGGTGGCCCCTCATAAGACCGAGGCGATGTTCATGCACGCCCCGGCCGAGGGGCCTCCGCCTCGGGCCAGCATTATGGTGGAAAACACGCGCGTGGAGGTGGGGTCCGCGTTAAAATACCTGGGCCTCACCTTGGATGGGACTTGGGGCTTCGTCGAGCACTTTGAGCGACTTAGCCCCAAGCTGGGCAGGATGGCGGGCGCGCTGGCCTGTCTACTGCCCAACTTCGGTGGTCCACGGACTTTGGTGAGACGGCTGTATGCCAACACGGTCCACGCTATGGCCCTGTACGGGGCCCCAGTGTGGGCGGGTGAGATGGGGGCCAGCAAACGCATAAGGGCGCTAGTCAATGGCGCCCAACGCGTGATGGCCAACCGTCTCACCCGCGCCTATCGGACCGTGTCGCATACGGCCGTCACGGTCCTGGCCGGCATGCTCCCGGCGGACCTCCTCGCTAGGGTGTACGCGAACACGTACACCCGCCTGAGGAGGCTCCGCGAGTCGGGAGAGCGTGTGTCGGTCTGGACCTTAGGGCGGATCCGAGCCCTGGCCCGGCAGAAGGCCCTCCGCCGCTGGAAACGGCAACTCGGGGGGCCCAATGTGCCGGGTAGGCGGACCATCGAGGCCATCCGCCCCTGTCTCCACGAATGGGTGGACAGGGGCCACGGCGTGTTAAATTTCCACCTGACACAGCTGCTCACCGGGCGCGGTTGCTTCGGTGAATACCTGTGTCGTATAGGAAAGGAGCGTACGGCGCAATGCCACCACTGTCCGGCCGATCGGGACACCGCGCAGCACACCCTGGCCGAATGCCAGGCGTGGGCTGCCGAGCGCGGTGTCCTGATCGCGGTGGTAGGCGATGACCTCTCGCTCCCGGCCTTGATTAAGGCCATGGTCGGGAGCAAAGAGGCCTGGGAGGCGGCGGTCTCCTTCTGCTCCACAGTCATGGGGCGGAAGGAGGCCGCGGAAAGAGTCAGGAGGGGGGAGGTGGATGTTGTACCTCCTCCCTCCTCCACCACAAAAGAGGAAGAGGTGGAAGAGGTGCGGCGGCGGAGGGTGAGGCGGGGCGCAGATGGGGTCCCCGTCCCCTCCCCGCCCACCTACGGTATCGA
>NW_022639792.1:7868-9018 GCF_010583005.1 Odontomachus brunneus | reverse complement strand
CCAAGATGGAGGAGAGTCGACTACGAGGCGCATCTTGACCGGGTGTCAGAAGTAATTAGAAGATGCGCCCCTCACCCGGTGGTGGTGGCCGGGGACTTCAACGCCAAATCCACGGCGTGGGGTTCCCCGGCCACGAGCGTCCGTGGTCGGCTCACGGAAGGCTGGGCGGCGTCGATGGGCCTTCGTATCCTAAACGAAGGCTCGGTGAGCACCTGCGTGCGCCCGCAGGGCGAATCGATAATTGACCTCACTTGGGTCAATCGCCCTGCGGCGCGCGCGGTGCGGGGTTGGAAGGTGGTGGAGGGGGTGGACACTGGGTCCGACCACCTCTATATAGAGGTCACCCTCTCCGCCATCTCCCCACAGGTGCTCAGGCGCCGCCGAGAGAGGGAGCGAGGGCGGCCCGGCAGATGGGCCCTCCGCAAGTTAAACGAGGACGCCCTTAAGGCGTCCATGGGGGCGACTGAGTGGTCGCGGGGGGAAGATCTCCCTCCCCTTAGGGATTGGGAAGAGGTAGAGGAGGAGGCGGAAGGACTCTGGGCGGACATGGAGGCTGCGTGTAACGCGTCCATGCCCCGAGTCCGTCCCTCGTCCTTCAAGTCCGCATATTGGTGGACGGAGGAGATAGCCGATCTCAGGCACTCCTCCGTCCGAGCCAGACGCAAAATGCAGCGGACAAGAAGGGCGGGGGACGTCATTGCTGCGACGGAAGCGCGCAGGGCCTTCCGAGCCGCACGGAAGGCCCTGCGCAGCGCGATTGCGAAGGCCAAGGCCAGGTGCTGGGAGGAGATGCTCGCCTCCCTGGACAAGGATCCATGGGGGCGCCCATATAGGCTAGTCTTGCGCAGACTAAGACCCTGGGCGCCCCCCGCTACGGAGACCCTGGAACCCCCACTCCTCGATAACGTGGTGGGGACCCTCTTTCCGAACGAGGGGCTGCCGCCCCTCCCGTACGAGGGTCCCCCGCCGGATTGGGACGAGGAGTGGGAAGTGTCAGAAAGCGAGCTGACCCGGGCGGCCCGCCGGCTCGGTGGGGCGAAAAAAGCCCCCGGGCCGGACGGTGTCCCGGGTCGAGCATAGGCCCTGGTCTTGGCCATTGTGGGGGACCGCCTGAGGCGCCTTTTCACGGGTTGCCTCAGGACGGGTGTTT
>NW_022639792.1:0-1240 GCF_010583005.1 Odontomachus brunneus | reverse complement strand
AATAAGGGGTGGGCAACAACAGAATGATGACACTTAAAACTAAACAAACACAAGACGTGGTGGCGGGAGAGGGAGAGGTGGAGGCGGAGGCTTATGCCTCTATAATATGTGGGCGGAACACGCTCAAAGCTGTGCCGACCAGCAGCGCAGCGGGACGGACTCCCAGGGCTAGGGCCTTGACGGAGGACCAGGAGGCCATCATCAGCCTCCCTAGGGAGGAAGAATTCGGGGCGAATAACCGCCCTGAGTGCGCCGGAAAACTGGCAGGGCTACCATCAGCCCGGTCATCTCTCCTCGGGGCAACAACGCGCCCTAATTGCGCCGACCCACTGAGGTTGCGCGGGGGGGCTGAATCCGAGGAGTCAGATCAGGAGATAACGGAGGTCGAACCTACGACCTCTACTGGGAGAGAAAGGGCGAACCGCCCCGGCCCGTTATGCTCCAGGACGTCGCGTTCGGCGGGAAAGAGGAGGAGGATCGCTTCTCCTTCCCCTTCCCCGTCCCCTGACCGGGAGATTGAGGTGGTTGGCGAGCCAACCGACTCAGATTCCTCCTCGGAGCATGGGAGCACTAAGGAGGACCAAACGATGTTCCGGAGGAAAAAGAAGGACGGCAGAGGGCGTCCCCCGAAAGACCCCACTCACGAAGGGTGCTTCACGGCGGAGGCCCTAAAAGCGAAAAAGATCTTCGCCAAAAAGAAGGTGCACGGCAGGAACGAGGAGCTCGCCCTGGACCCCTCCGCAGCGCTTAAAGACACGCGCACAATGAGGACGGCCCTGTATGAGGAGGCGGAACTCCTGGAACAGTTCAGGGAGACCACCTCGGCTGGACTAGGGGCCGTGGTCACCGAACAGGTCGGCCTGCTGCGGAAGGTGGCCCAGGGCTGCTCAAACCTTAAGGGTACCACAATTAAGGCCGTATGGGACGCGACGGTGTCCATTTCGGCGGCGGCCGCAGTACTAAACCAGCGGTCGCAACAGGCCGGTCATGTAGTCACTGAGATAGAGTGGGAGAATCTCAGGAAGGAAATCCGGCAACTGAGGGGTGACCTGACTCACATTAGGGCGGAAAAAGAGGCCTTCAGGACCGAAAACGAGGCCCTGAAGGCCCAAGTGAAGCAGATGGAGGCCGACATAGCCGCCGCGGCGAGGGCTCCCATATCTCAGCCCTCCCCTCCTAGACAGAGAAGGGCGGCGACGCGGCAAGCCATCATAGAGGAGACGGAGTCGGAGGGGGAGGG
>NW_022639791.1:164373-164530 GCF_010583005.1 Odontomachus brunneus | reverse complement strand
GGGTCACATCGACAGGACGCATTCCGATGGTCTGGTGCTTGCGCTCGTTATACTGCAACACGAGATGCGGTAGCGAGTCGATCCATCTGTAGGTTCCTTGTAATGTAAACATTTTCCACATGTCACTCTTCAGCGTACGATTGAATCGTTCCACGAC
>NW_022639791.1:161615-164199 GCF_010583005.1 Odontomachus brunneus | reverse complement strand
GTTCCTTGTAATGTAAACATTTTCCACATGTCATTCTTCAGCGTACGATTGAATCGTTCCACGACGGAAGCCTTCATAACTGAATACGTCGAATAGTGATTGATGTTGTGTTTCTTCGTGAGTCTCTGCACATCGGTATTGTAAAATTCCTTCCCCCGGTCTGTTTGCAAATTTGTTGGACAACTTCCGCTGTTTCGAATTATCTTGCCGAACGCCTCGACAACCTCCTTTCCGCTCTTAGTCTTTAGCGGCATGACCCAAGCATGCTTGCTCAGCACATCGATAACGGTGAGTATGTAGTGGTAGCCACTGTTGAGCCGCGAATACGGACGCATCTCCACTACAGCGGCCTGCCACAGATTATCGTATCCACGCACAATGACGCGTCTACGAGGAAAATGCCTTCTCGCAGGAGCATGCAACTCCTCCACCAACCGTTGCTTTTCGGGGCTGTGTTGTTTCCCGTCTCCACCAGTTTTCCGCATGTTTGATCGCTTAGATCGCCTCATCACGAATGACGAAACTGCGAGCGCATCGTTTTAAATTCCATCTATTCAACGCGCTGCAAACACTTCCTCCCATATGGCACGTGTTTCAGCATGAAGTCTGATGACGTTTTTCTCAAATTTCTCCAGTTTCTTTTCAAATTCTTGTTGTTTCACTCTCAATATATCGAGACCTCTTTCCACGTAGAGTCTATTGACGGCGTCACTGTCGGCTTCCGGTTGCGCTACGCGTCGTATCTTGCGCGACCTCGCATCAAAGTCGGAGGCGACCATGCACAAAGTGTTATCGCGTACGTAATTTCTGAGTACTCCTCTCCACGTGTAATAGTCCGTCGTCGGCGGTCCTCTCTTTTGGAGCGAAACACCAAATTTATTGATCGACATTTCGATGCAAACAACGCGCATCATCGATGTGCGATTCAATTTATAACAAGGCCCGCCTCGCGAAGTTCCTCGATAATGGATAAAATTTCATTACCGTGAGCGTTATTGCCAGCTTGTCGAGAGGCTTCCAGCAATCGCAGACGATTCACCAGCTCGTTGGGATCGTCCCAGTGAACATAGTCGATCGCATTATCATTCAATATCATAGTACGCTGTGTGGCTAAACCTCTGCCCGCCATGTTGGTCGATGTACCAATCATTAGGGGTGCAATTATGTTTTTGTATTTGTATCCCCTGTTACTCAATATGGGTTGTAGCGCATTGTGATTGCGTCTGTGAGCATTCGTCGCCAGTAATATACTTTTGTATTTTTGTTTATCGGCCTCCGTGTAGACGGTATCGTCGGGAATTCTCTTGAAAATTAGCTCGTATAGACCAGATGTTCCAGCGTACTTTACACCACCAATGATTATATTATCGTCGATATCCATGTCGAAACTTTTATCGCCGAGCTTCGTTCCATCACTGCTGAAATACACACCATATACGTAGTCTATCGTGGTATGTTTGTCGCTGTTTAAGACTGTTCCCATGTATTTTTGCCCCAGAGGACCAAAATGAGTGCGCAAAGTTTCCTGCCCCTCGGACGTTTGCAGCTCACGTCTAATCGATGTTACGAGTGAATCACCAGTGGTCTCGAAAACATCTTCACTATTGGTGGTCAGAGTAGCGCGTGGCGGAGGCATTTCGCGCAATTGTGTATGATGCAAGTTGTCTGTGGAGATTATCGTAGGAGAATCCGTCGCGGCGTTTGATTTTCTCCGCTTCTGGTAGATCGGTGTAGAGGCGACAAGTAAGCGTTTGGCTCTGCGCTTTGGTTTCTTCTCATCGATCGATAACGCATCATTTCCCAGTATGGTCGATGCGTCAGGTTTCACATGAGTTGTACGTTCCACAATCTGTCTCAAAGGCTCGATAACAGGTCAAAAGTGTCTTTCCAACGCAGTATCTTCCTCTATCTTACCGGTTTTCAAAGCACGATATTTCTTACGGATCGATTCGCTCGTTTTCGCAATTTCCTTCGCCATATTCTCGCCATCTTTAATCTCTGAATCGCTAATCTCTGTGTAATCTGACGTCACTATTACGACGTTTCCTCGTTGACGCACAAATGACAAATGGTGACGTTACGGTATTGCAAAATCGTTAAATCCTCGTCGATATCGTCCATTGGTCATAGAACTGTCCTTGTCTATCACTACGAAGCCATATTTTTGCTGCCAACATTCGCGACACAGCGCACAAAAATCTTCGTATGTCATATCAGTGTTCACGTGATCTTTGTACACGTGTTTCAGATTGGTACCATCCTGCTTAAAGAGAATCAGCAGATTCGCATTATCCCGTATAAGATGCTTAGGTATCTTTGCATACGTCTGACAGAGATAGAAACAGTCGACGTTCGAGTGACGACCCATAGCAAAGTATTCTCTTATCGTATCTTGTTTGTCACACGCCACGTCATCGAAAACAAAAATGGAATTTGGCAGCGCTTCGTTCGGCGGAAGGACATCGATGTTATTGGAAAATGTAAAAAAGTCAATTTCGTCTATCGACGCAAACAAATTTTCCAAGTAGCGATATTTCAGCTGTTGCAGTGATTTCGAGTACACGTACAGATTCTCGAAACGCAG
>NW_022639791.1:159289-160055 GCF_010583005.1 Odontomachus brunneus | reverse complement strand
TCATTTTGTTATCGTTCGTTCGTGTCCATGCGAGTTCGCAACGCGAATATTTTATATTATTCTAATTGTATTAATAATTCTGTTGTTATGTATGGCCTTTTATACTTCCCCATTAATTGCAATGATATATTATCATACTAGAGTGCTTTTATTGTACTGTTGACGATTTTATAATTTAATCTCGGCCCTTTTTAACAATTGAATTATTAAATCCGCTGATAAAATAGGTTTTCGCTTAAAATACTACTTATGTTATTACTCAGTTAGCACAAATCGGCCAATGGCCACTATGGCCTTTTAATATTATAGTGACGCGAAAGTTTTAAAGTTTTTGGAGGCCTGGACGTTACAACGTACAATCCATACGCCAATACATCTTTTGGATACAGTGACGAGAGACGAATACCGATACAACAGCAGGATTTGTACACGTTACCATATGAGAGTTTTCTCTACATCGAGGGCAAGTTTGTGCAAACGATGATAGAAGGCGATAACCATGCAGTTGAGATGTTGACAAATAATTGTGCGGCCTTTCTGTTCGATGAAATCCGGTACGAACTCAATGGTGTAGAGGTTGACCGCTGCAGAAACGTTGGAATAACGAGCACGCTCAAAAACTCTGTATCGCTGACTCGTGACAGAAATTTATTGTTGAAGAACGCTGTTGGGATATCTCGAGAAACATGTTTGCGGGATACTTTAATTATTGTGTCCCGCTCAATACATTGCTAGGCTTTTGTGAGGACTACAAACGGATCGTAAT
>NW_022639791.1:156949-159046 GCF_010583005.1 Odontomachus brunneus | reverse complement strand
CCGTTCTGTACGATATGTATGCACGTTTCCGCAAATCATATTACGGATGTGACAACGGCAATGTGTTGTTCGATCCCATACAATTTCTTACTCATTGTCCGTGTGTGGTCATTGATTGTTCGCGACAAAACGAATCCATCAAGAGCGCCACTGTCGATGTGAGAATTGAATTCGACTGCAAGGAGAATATACCGATGGATACCACAGCTTACTGCCTCATTCTGCACGACCGCATTGTGGAGTACAGTCCTCTGACCAACATTGCGCATTGTGCGCAAATAACATAAAAAATAAACGTGCCTACATTTGTGGACCTGCAAGGATTTACGGTTGGAATGAGATTTCACGTAAAAGAGATAGCAATACTTGAAAATGTAATTGTTCTCTCCCATTATGTCTTTGCGAGATGCCGTGGCATCTTCTCACGAGAGCTGACAAATCGAAAGCAGCATGGTTGACGGCTAATCACCATGGTCTGCATTGGAAGGATGGAATCTTCCCATACAATAAAGCGAAACGTTTGATCACGGACGCTGTGATCAGCGAAACCAGCGAAGAATCCAAACTCGTCTATATCAAGGGATACGAGAAGCGAGAGTGGTTGACGAATCTCCTCGATGATGATGCGAGGGGCAAGGTGATCGTTGAGACTCTGGATGCGGATTACTATGGCGTGCTACTTTACTTTTTAATAGCATAAAATATATTAAGTCTAATGAAAAATATAAAAAAATAATTAGTTAAAGCAAAATTATGTTTTTAACTTTTGAAATGAAATTGTCTCAACATAATAATAATTCGACGAATTAAAATTATGTCTAGACAAAAATAATTTTTAATTTTTAATATGTCCAGACATAATTTTAATTAATCAAATTATTATTATGTACAGATAAAAATTTAATGAAATGAATCAAAATTATGTTACAACTTAATGATGATTCTATGTATTGAAATTATTTTTAAATATAAAAGTAATACCGAATTTTTATTTTGTTCTGACATAAATTTAATACATTGAATTATTAGTATAAGTAATATAAAGTAATTACGAAGTTTCATTATGTATCTGAATTCTTCGAATTCAAATTATATCTAAATATAAAAATAATATCGAATTTATCTTAAATGTCGGTAAAATTTTAATTCTTACAATTAAAATTATGCCAAGGTATAGAAACAATTATCTATACTCGTATTATGTCCTGACAATAATAATTTAATGAATTAAAATTATTCCACATCAAAAATATAATTTTTAATTTTAATTATGTTTAGACATAATATTAAATGGTTGAATAAAAATTATATCACGACAAAATAAAAATTACGAATTTAAATTAAGTGTAAGCGAATTAAAGTAATATATATCAAAATAATTCTTAACTTTTATTACAATACATAGGAATTTTAATTCAAGGATTTAAAATTACCTTGGCATAATTTAAAATCGCCAAATAAAAGTTATGTCGCTACAAAATAAAAATTCTAAATTACAATTATGTCCAGACGAATTAAAATTATGTGTATAAAAATAATAATGCTTTGTATTATGTCCTGACATAATAATAATGAATTAAATTTATGTCATGACATAAATATAATTCTTAATTTAAATTATTTGTAGAGACATAATTTTAAATCGAAAATAATGTCGCGAAAAAATAAAAATCCCAAATTGAAACAATGTCTAGACGAATAAAAATTATGTACATAAAATAATTCTGAATTATTATTATATCCCAACATAATTTTAATTCCATGAATTATGTCTAGACATAATTTTAAATCGCCGAGTAAAAATTATGTCGCGACGAAATACAAATTCTGAATTTAAAGGAGGCCTAGAGAAATTAAAATGTACATAAAAACAATTGTACATTTTTATTATGACCCAACATAATTTTAATTCGTCGAATTATTATTGTATAGCGACATAAAAATAATCTTCGTATTTTTCTTATTATATCCCAGACATAAACTTAATTTCGAATTTCTATTATGTCCTGACATAATATTAATTCATCGAATTATTATTATGTCGCAACATAATTTTAATTGATCGAATTATTATTATGTCGCAACATAATTTTAATT
>NW_022639791.1:149812-150559 GCF_010583005.1 Odontomachus brunneus | reverse complement strand
TATAGAACAAATATTGGGTGTATTTCGAACTGTGTTAGTTCGGCTTATTTTTATTTCTAGAAGTTGGCAACTACTTAACTAAACCGAGGTTGCGTTTCAAAACATCCTATTCAAGGAAAATTTTACTGAAACATCTACAGTTCAAGTTACGTATACTATAGATTTCGAGTAAAATTTTCCTCGATATAGACGTTTTGGAATGCAGCCCAGAAAAGGAACGCGGCCCAAAGGTACCATTCCATACAACTATTACCGACAACTGTTAAATAGATAGAGCTCCGGCACACAGGACGTCGTAAAGACCGAATTACACTATCGGTTGCGGGCTATGTTGCGGTTAAGATTGTTTGAAATCTACCAATCAGAGTGAGCAGTTCGGCAAACTATTCGCCCTGATTGGTAGATTTTCAACAATCTTAACCGCAACAGAACCCGCAACCTGTAGTGTAATTCGGCCTTAACGCTTATCTACAATGGGTGTATTCCGAACTGTGTTAGTTCGGCTTATTTTTGTTTCTAGAAGCTGGCAACTACTTAACTAAACCGAGAAGTGTTTTGAACCTAACATAATGTGCAAATGCCATCGCATATTATAAGCTTGTAAAAATGAAAAATGGAAAGTATATTATAACAAATAAAAACATTATAATGTTATTGTAGTCTCTGATTTCTAAGTATATTTTCGACATACCTTCCATTTTTTCATTTTTACAAGCTTATAATATGCGATGGCATTTGCACATTATG
>NW_022639791.1:146611-148973 GCF_010583005.1 Odontomachus brunneus | reverse complement strand
ATGTTTCTTCGTACGAACGGAAATCACGTATCTTGGTTATTTGGTTAACAAGTACGGTGTGCGACCGAGCACAGAGAATGTTGAGTGCGTAAATAACTATCCGGTTCCGCGAAACATAAAGGAAGTACATTGATTCGTCTGTTTAGCCAGTTATTTCCGTCGGTTCATCCCGAAATTTTCGGTGATAGCTAAGCCATTATACGATTTAATAAAGAAAAATGCCCCGTTCGTGTTTGGACCGGAAGAAAACCGAGTTTTTGAGACGTTGAAGCAACTATTATCCTCGCAGCCGATGTTAGCGATATATTCCCCGAAGTGTGATACGGAACTGCATTGCGACGCGAGCACCAGTGGCTTCGGCGCGATTATGCTGCAGAGGCAGAGCGACAAGATTTTCCGGCCAGTATTTTATTTTAGCAAGCGAACGACGACGGCCGAGTCAAAGTATCACAGCTTCGAGCTGGAGTGTCTCGCTGTGATTTATGCGATAAAGCGGTTCCATATTTATCTTGCGGGTATACCGTTTAAAATCGTGACAGACTGTGATAGTTTCCGCCTTACGTTAAGTAAACAAACGGTCAATCCGCGAATTTATCGATGGGCGATATTCTTGGAACAATACACGTACGAAATTGTACATCGACCCGGTACGCGTATGAGTCATGTTGATGCGTTAAGCCGCTGTCATAGTGTCCTTGTTCTAGAAGCAAACTCGTTTGAACAGACTTTGTCGATCCAGCAAGACCGGGATAAAGAAATTTCGAAAATCCGTGATAGACTGGAAACGTCGAAAGATAAATTTTACGAGTTAAGAGACGGTCTCGTTTACCGTAAGGACAAGAATAAGAAACTCTTATTTTTCGTACCCTCATCGATGGAGAATAATGTAATACGCACGTGTCACGACGATATAGGACATGTCGGAATCGACAAAACGGTCGATAATATTTGTAAAATTTATTGGTTCCAACGGTTGAGAGATAAAGTTAAAGCCTATATTTCGAATTGTTTGCGATGTATCGAGTTCAACCCTTTGAGCGGTAAGAAAGAAAGATATTTGCATAGTATACCAAAAGAAAATTTGCCGTTTCAGACAATCCATATCGACCATTGTGGTCCTTTTGAGAAAATCAGTCGTGGATATAGACATATTCTTTCAATTGTTGATGCGTTTACGAAATTCATAAAACTGTATGAGTGTAAGTCGACGACGTCCGAAGAGCTAATCAGACATTTACGGAATTATTGTCAAGCGTATAGTAAGCCTCGACGCATTGTGAGTGACCGCGGAACGGCGTTCACTTCCGATCGGTTCAAAGAATTCGCAGCCAACGAATTTATCCAGCACGTACTTGTCGCAGTAGGTACCCCGCGTGCGAATGGACAAGTAGAGAGATTCAACCGTGTCATCACCCCAATGATCGCGAAGTTGTGCGATGATCCGATAAAGTGGGACCAAGTTTTAAATAAAGTTGAGCATGCGATTAACAACACTGTATGTCGTTCGACGGGAGAAACTCCCAGTAGATTGTTATTTGGCGTCGATCAACTCGACAAAGTAAACGATAGTCTTAGACTGATTCTTGATTCAAGTTCGGACGGAAACCGCGACTTATCTTTAATAAGGAGTTCTGCCTCTGAGAGAATCGACAAATGTCGAGAGGAAAATGAAAACAACTATAATCGGAAACGTAAAGAGGCAAACCGTTATCGCGAAGGCGATTATGTTATGATACGTAATATCGACACTTCGGCGGGTAGTAACAAGAAACTAGTACCGAAATACAAAGGGCCTTACATTGTAAAAAGAGCGTTGCGCTTTGACCGATATGTAGTAGGTGATATAAAAGGGTTTCAAGTTACGCAGAAGCCTTACTCTGGTGTTATTCCCGTCGACCAAATGAGACCTTATATTCGTTAAGTAGTAATTTTGTAAAAGTTAATTTGGTTTATTGTATACGACGTTGTAACTTTATTTTCATTTTTGCATTGTTAGCCGTATGACCGGGACGGTCATATTGTCAGGATAGCCGACTGTAGGCAGTTCGGTTGAGAACCGAGTGTAAATAGTTCGGTTGAGAACCGAACGATTCCTGAAACGCGTGAAAGACAAAAGAAGGGCTAGTACGTTGGGAGCATCGTTCTCCCCGTTTTCCCCCTCCAGTCCGGCGGGCGAAAAACAACTGCCGAAGCAGTAGAGGTGGGGCGAGTGTCGCGAGCGTGCGAAGACATGATCGCACTATGTAGAAACGCGTCATTATTCTGTATCTTGTAATAAACTGTTCTATTTCTCTTTATTAATCGGGTCTACCGTATCGCATTGCCAAATCCGATCGTCCATCCCGACTGAGTCATCCCCACA
>NW_022639791.1:138364-145422 GCF_010583005.1 Odontomachus brunneus | reverse complement strand
TAAATTTACATAGCGCAATAGTTCCTGTAATAAGATATCTGATTCGATATGTTTTTCAGGATTTGCAATTAACATTAATGTAATTCTTGACAATTTTGCAGGAAGTTGATTTGTCAAAAGCAACATATGCTGCAAGATCCGTCCAATTATAACGAACTTGTCTAGTTCATTTAGTCTATTTAACTCTAAGTACGGGACTATACAGTCCTCACCTTGAAAAAATATTCCCTCACATTTTACAAAGATGAGATGAAACAGTTCTTTAGTAAGACCGCCCCCGTCAACACCTATTTCTCCGAGAAAAGTAACGCACAATTTTTTTTGAATTACATGCTCATCCGTATAAAAATTCATCAGATCATAAATGCAGTACATAACCTGCATACATCAATAGTGATTTCTTCCGCATCCTCTGGAAGAGATGGAAATATTAGACATTTCTCTGCAATAGATTCCTCTCTGAAACCTGAAATTCGATCATTGTTTCATTATTAATTTTAAGCCAGAATTATCATCAATCTCAAAATAAGTATCAATAATTTTCTTAGTCTTTTTATGATCACTTTTTTCTTTAATACTAAACACCCCACACGCTAAATTATATAATTCTATAATAATTGTACGTACCCAACTGATCATTTTTATTTTCATCAAATTCTTCTTCTTCATCTTCATCGACTATTTGGAATTGTGTTCTTCTTGATCTCCTTGACAGACGACTTATTCCTGAAGATTGTGGTATAGTTGGCGAACTATTTGACAAAGTTTGATCTAATCCAATATTGTCAGAATCACTATCTCTCTGATATGTATGAGTTAAAAGCAGTGTAGAGCTATCTCTTGATGTTCCACGAAGAGAAGCATTTGATTCTTCAATAAGAGGAAGATTATCTGGGAAGTCGTTCAAAGGCAGTACGATAAGTTTACTTTGCATTAACTGATTTTCCAAATCAGTTCCATCTTGAATGTCTTCAAAACAGATAATTCTCCTCGACCTATCTGCTCTTCCCAATCTAAAGCCGCACATTCTTAATAAATTTTGGATATGAAGGCGGAAAAGTGAGATAATATCTTCTTTTATGTCATCAAACGATCGATCTCTTTCTATTTCAAGCAATTCGTCAGATATACCTAAATGTAAAATTTATCAGTAATTCATTCATCAATTCCGGTTTTCTACGAATTATAAATATTTCTAATCAAATAAATAAAATATACGCGTGTACCTAATCCTCTCTGTTTTAAAAATTTTAATTCTACATTGGATGGAAGAAAATCAGCGTGTGCCAGTTTCATCAAAACAACTTTTCTCTTAATCGTTTTCTTTCTCTTTCGTCCTTTACGTGGACTTGGTGTAACATCGCTTCTTCTGAAGTTTCTTCGAGTAGCAGTCACCAACGATGAAAAGTCTCGTTCTTCTTGTGTAGATTCGTTTGCCGCACTAGCTGCTATTCTTAACAAGCGATCCGATATTCCTCTTTCGTCGCACATTTTGAACTAAAATATACACTTGTTAGAGATCAACGTATATATACTAAAATACATTTCGAAGTGATATTGGGGCAACACCTGGCGTGGTCTGTAACCAAACACTGAGAGAGAGAGAGAGAATATGTACTAAAATATTTAAGGTTATGTATGAGTGCGCGGTAAAACCACGTGCGCAACATGCATAGACCATACTAGAGTCACTATAAGAAGGAGTCTGACCAATGTCTAGTTTGAAGCAAAATGGCGTTGATCGTTATATAGTATATAGTGAAAAGGAAAAGTGTCTCCAAATATACATTGTGTACATAGATTTAAGAGACTATCTGTATATGTATCTACTATAATGCCATCTATGCCATAGACCATACCGTACATTAGCGCCATCAATGCTGCCAACATAGAAAGTTCCAATTCCCTAGCGGCTGAATTAAAATTATGTTGCGACATAATAATAATTCGATCAATTAAAATTATGTTGCGACATAATAATAATTCGATGAATTAATATTATGTCAGGACATAATAGAAATTCGAAATTAAGTTTATGTCTGGGATATAATAAGAAAAATACGAAGATTATTTTTATGTCGCTATACAATAATAATTCGACGAATTAAAATTATGTTGGGTCATAATAAAAATGTACAATTGTTTTTATGTACATTTTAATTTCTCTAGGCCTCATTTAAATTCAGAATTTTTATTTCGTCTTGACATCATTTTTACTCGGCGATTTAAAATTATGTCTAGACATAATTCATGGAATTAAAATTATGTTGGGAAATAATAATAATTCAGAATTATTTTATGTACATAATTTTTATTCGTCTAGACATTGTTTCAATTTGGGATTTTTATTTTTTCGCGACATTATTTTCGATTTAAAATTATGTCTCTACAAATAATTTAAATTAAGAATTATATTTATGTCATGACATAAATTTAATTCATTATTATTATGTCAGGACATAATACAAAGCATTATTATTTTTATACACATAATTTTAATTCGTCTGGACATAATTGTAATTTAGAATTTTTATTTTGTAGCGACATAACTTTTATTTGGCGATTTTAAATTATGACTAGATATAATTATAATTAAGTATCGTAATTATACGATGGCATAATTTAATTCATTTTTATTATATCAAGATATAATAAAAATTTAGAATTATATTTTTTATGTAATTTTAATTCGATTACACATAATTTAAGTTCGGATTTTTCTTGTCGCGACATAATTTTTATTCGACTATTTAAAATTATTTCTAGAGACATAATTTTAATATGGTGAATTAAAATTATATCTAAACGTAATAAGAAAGACAGAAATTAATTTTATTTCGCCACATAATTGTAATTGGATGAATTAAAATTATATTGGACATACAAAAGTTTAGTATTTTATTTTTTAATGTTGACATAATTTTCTGAATTATGATTATGTCAAGACATAATAAAATTTAATATTATTTGTATTCAGAAAGAATACTAATTCAATAAATTATTAATAGAGCAAAACATAAATTTACTTTGTCGAATTATTGTCTTCACATAATAATATTTTGATAAATTATTATTTATGTACGTCCTAATGAATTCTTCATAAAGAAAATAAGTAATACAAAATAGTCTTTACTAAAAATAGTGTAAATAATTTTTTTTCTTTTAGCAAAATATTTCTTTGACATAATTTACTTCACATTATTTCGTAATTTACAATAAAAATAAATTGCTTTTTAATGAAAATAATTTGCATCTTAATAAAAATTGACATGTTTAAATTACGACAAAATGCAAATTACAAAATTCAGAAATACGATTCATTTTGTACATTTTAGTAGTATAATAATTTTAATGTGTTTTTATGAAATTGTGTCCTACTCTTTAATAACTTATAAAAATAGAGAAAATATTATGGTGAGACATAATAAGAATGTTTTCGTTTATGTCTATTCATAAAAATAATACTATGTTCTTCTCTCTTTTTCATGAGTTTTAGAATTAAATTTATGTCTAGACATAATTTTAATAATTTCTTTTATCTCTGAACATAATAAAAATATTTCCAAAACAATTTTCATTTTATTTTAAATCGAGAATTAACTTTTTATTATATATTTAAAATGCTTGCTATTAAAAAGTAAAACGGCATGCCATAGATTACGAGGATATGGCGTCATTGGACAAGCTGGATGCAACCAACATTTTACGATGTAATAATCATACAAAACACTGTGAGTTACAAAATGTATTGAAAATATTTAATTGGTGGCGGTGTCAGCGCCAGAAAGAATTGTTTAACCTTTGATATATATAATAAATTTTTATTATTTAATATACAAATGTTTTCTCCGTCTTCTAAATTAAATCCCTTAAATTA
Source organism: Odontomachus brunneus (assembly GCF_010583005.1). NCBI lineage: Eukaryota > Metazoa > Arthropoda > Insecta > Hymenoptera > Formicidae > Odontomachus > Odontomachus brunneus. The sequence goes on along the minus strand of NW_022639791.1, from coordinate 141,545 downwards.
AAGACATATTTATTAACGGTTAAACTTTTCTGGTATTCGCTTTTACCGTTTCTACTGTATTTTACCGTTTCGATAGCCGTTCTTTGTCGTTTTTTTTTTTGCTGTTAACGTTTCGGTAGCTTTTTTTAACATTTTCTTTTGCCTGTTTGTTACGGTAACCGTTCTTTTTACTATCATTTACTGGTTTTTACTGGTATAAGTGTATTGTAATAGTATGGATTTGGGGGGGGGGATAAATTTTGATTATTAATTATAACATTGTACATTTTTTATTTTATAATACTTAATAATACATAATAATACATAATAATAGTAATTGTTATTATAATTTTATTTATAATTATTATGCTAGTTTAATTTATTATAATTATGCCTTCCTCTTCGCTGTCGGCGATATCAATTACTTCTATATTATCCTCCTCCTCATCAGAGTCGGTGATATCAATGTCGTCATCCTCTTCATCAGATTCGGTGATATCGATGACTTCTATATTTTCTTAAATCAAATTTAAAAATTAATTTTAACGCTTTTCTGCACAGAGAAAATCGAAAATTTGATGCCAAATTGTAAAAAATCTTGTCTGCTCTCTCTTACCATTGGTCGACTGTACTTCTATCTCGTCATCCTCTTCATTAGATTTGGTGATATCGATGACTTCTATATTTTCTGAAATCAAATTTAAAAATTAATTTCAACGCTTTTCTGCACAGAAAAAATCGAAAATTTGATGAAATTGTAAAACATGTTGTCTATACAATCTATTATACAATCTATTAAAAAAACTTACGTGGAGGGCTTTGTTGTAACAAAACCTCCTCTTCCTCCCCATATACGGGTCTGCGGTATTCTACTGTGTAGAACATTGTCGCAATTCAAACTTGAACTGTTTGCTGGTGACTCCTGGGTGACTTTTATATGGTCCATCGCTATCTCTTTGTAACAAATATGTCTCGTTAGGACAGGGTGGTAAATGTGCAAAATCAGCATAGCCTAACGTAATAGTAACATCATATGTCGCACATGCAGTCAACCGCATCCTCACATTGATGTATCAGCACATTACCGTTTCTTTACCGTTTCATTATCGTTTCTTACCGTTTCATTACCGTTTCTTTACCGTTTCTTTACCGTTTTTTACCGTTTTTTACCGTTCTTTACCGTTTTTTACCGTTTTTACCGTTTACGTTACCGTTTCATTACCGTTTCTTTACTGTTTCACTCCCGTTATTTATCGTTTCTTTACCGTTTCTTTACTGTTTCACTCCCGTTTCATTACCGTTTCTTATCGTTTCATTACCGTTTCTTTACCGTTTCTTTGCTGTTTCACTCCCGTTATTTACCGTTTCTTTATGTGATCTTTGATATGTATAATAAATTTTATTATAATATTTTACTTTTTATTATAATGTTACATTTATCGATTATAATGTTACATTTATCGATTATATTAGTAAATTTTATGTGAAATTATTGCAATAAATATTGTGTGCTCTCTTACTATTATCGGTCGACCGTTTCTCATTTTTATCCTCCCTCTCATCATCAGCCTCGTAGACATCTGATCCCAACCATCATACACCCTTGACATAGTCGTATGTCCAAAATGATATCACCCATCTTTGGTCGCCAGTTCAAAACGTTTTCATCTAATTTTGGTCGGTTCAAACTGTTTCGATAATACATACAGAGTTCGCGTTTATCGTGTCGCTCTATCTTTAAAATTGACATCATCATTGCACGAATTATCGTAGAAATGTATGTCATGGAACAACACTATACGTGTAAACTTGCCACCACCTGCCGGAATTTTTATATAGAAATTTTGAAAGTTAAAGTTATTCAGCACTCTGATGTCTGGATGCATTATAAGCTCCTTCAATTCAGTATTTATCTTTCTTTATGCATTCTCAGTCGCAATTCTACGTGCATCTTCCACTATCTGATTGATGTGCTTCAGCACTAAGTCACGGGGCTAGCACTTTTGGGAGTAGAACCTGAGAACTTCAACATTTTCCTTCACTCCGCGTTTGTTTATTCCCCGCAACCGAGTTCTCTATCACGCAAAAACTGCATCATCGATATCTTTCTTGATTTTGTCTCCATTTTAGCCGTTGAATTTGTTGCATGTGTTCCGTATCTGTTGCTGCTTGAGTCTCGACTGAACTATGCGCTGATGTAATACTCATGATTTTATATGTTTCAAAACGTGCAAAATATGCATATCTCCATGATCTTCATGATGGTATCTTGTTTCACATTTTTTCTGCGCATCTTGCTGTCAACCACAAATCGATGCGACAGCACTAAAATGCTACATTGTGACGCATAAGAGAGAGACAGAAATCTTACTGTTGACCACAAATTGATGTGTTAGCACAAAAATGCTACATTGTGATGCATAAGAGAGAGATCTTACATGAATACTTATGAACTGTACCAGTGAAATAATTACCGTTCTTTAACGTTTCTTTACCCGTTTTTACATAACATATTATCCATAATGTATAACATGCAAAATCTAGTCGCGGGGGCACAGTGTACGTGCTCATTAGTAATAAGAATATCATGTGTCGCATTCGTTTTCTTGCGCATCTAATTGTCTAATGCATAACACGCAAAATCTTGTCGCGGGGGCACAGTGTACGTGCTCATTAGTAATAAGAATATTATGTGTCACATTCTTTTTCTTGCACAACTAATTGTCAAATGCATACGTTTGCAGAATATTAGAGTTTGCAGCTGTGACTAAAAAATCACGCTGCGAAATGCCCGGATGGCGCGGGCGGCGCGGACGGCGCGGATGGCGCGGGCGGAGCAAAACCGCCGCAAAATCCGCCGCAAAAAAAACCGCCGCGAAAACCGCCGCAGATCGGTAAAATGATCTATCGAAAGCAGATAGAAAAAATTATATAATATCGGTAATTACCGATCATTGATATTATGTAAATATGACAGTAAAAATTATATAAAAATATTTATGTGCTGATAAAAAAATTAAATGTTGGAATATAATATCGGTAATAAATTACCGATCGTTGGTATTATGTAAATATGCTGGTAAAATTATGTAAATACATGTTGGTAAAAAATTACATATTGGTAAAAAATTAAATGTTGGTATATAAGATCGGTAATAAATTACCGATCGTCGGTACTATCGGTATTGTGTAATTATATGTT
>NW_022639791.1:127184-138170 GCF_010583005.1 Odontomachus brunneus | reverse complement strand
CCCCGTGACGTCATACCCCCGCCCGCGGTACCCCCCGCCCCTCACCCCCCCTCGGAGGACCTGAGTTAGAACCCCTATACTATACCTACTAATGCCAAGTAGGCGTTGTGAGGGTCCTCGGCCAGGTGTTAAAGGGGCGAAATAATGGAAGAATGGGTCGCATCTGTGTGACCAACAGAGGCCGGAGGAGCACCTTCGTCGAGTGGCATTCAGTTGGACACAGTACAATTGGACACGTTGCAAATGGACACGGTGCAAATGGACACGGTGCAAATGGACACGGCACTTGACACACGGTTCAATTGGACACGGTGCGTTTGGACACGAAACTTTTGGGCACCGTTGTTTTTGGACACGAAAAAAAATGCACGACGTTCAGTTTCACACCGTTCATTTGGACACCGTTCAGTTGGACACAGTTCAAGTGCCCACTGTTCACTTGGACACAGAAGGATGCTCACTGTTCACTGGGACACCGTTCACTTGGACACCGTTCACTTGGACACTGTTCACTTGGACACCGTTCATTTGGACACCGTTCACTTGGACACCGTTCACTTGGACACCGTTCAGTTGCCCACTGTTCACTTGGACACAGAACGATGCGTGCTGTTCATTTGTACACCGTTCACTTGGACACCGTGGAATTGCTTGTCTGTTCACTTGGACACAGAAAAATGCGCACTGTTCACTTGGACACCGTTCATTTGGACACTGTTCACTTGGACACCGTTCATTTGGACACAGTTCACTTGGACACCGTTCAATTGGACACCGTTCATTTGGACACCGTTCAATCGCCCACTGTTCACTTGGACACAGAAGGATGCGCACTGTTCATTTGGACACCGTTCACTTGGACATCGTCCAGTTGCCTGCTGTTCATTTGGACACAGAATGATGTGCACCGTTTATTTTATCATCATTTAATTATGTATCGTTTGTTTATGCAATGGATATGCAACTGATGAGAAATAAAAAATAGTTTTGTAGAAAATATTTGTGTTTTTATTTCGTTTTTATCACATCCAACCACAACGCCATATGCCTAGAGATATTCTAGAGACTCTATAAACAACGACATATGATTGGATGTGTCCGTTTGTCAATGTGCGCATCTGGGACTCACTCCGATTTTCGTACTACTATTTGTGATGTAGAGCGTGGGTAAATTGTGGTTTTGGTAATTATTTAGTTTAGCGGCAACACCTCCGATTTCGATGAAAATAGACTCAATCGACGCGTTTTTGCATGCCAAACAACTTTTTCCTCTGACAAAATCGTCGCTCTTTTTTCTGCGAAGCGAGATATTAATAGACAAAGTTGAGGGCGTATTAGGTTAGAAAATCTGTCATACCATCTATTTCTAGCTATGTAACTGGGGGGCTTCGCCCCCCAGACCCCCCTATCACAGGGGGTGGGGGCTGTAATCTTTTGTGAGAAATTCACTTTTTAGCTTAAGCACAAGAGACTATAGCCCCCACCCCCCGTGATAGGGAGGTCTGGGAGACGAAGCCCCCCAGTTACATAACTAGAGATAAATGATATGATAGATTTTCTAACCTAACACGCCCTCAACTTTGTCTATTAATATCTCGCTTCGCAGTAGAGAGCGACGATTTTGTCAGAGGAAAAAGTTGTTTGGCATACAAAAACGTGTCGATTGAGTCTATTTTCATCGAAATCGGAGGTGTTGCCGCTAAACTAAATAATTATCAAAACCACAATTTACACTCTACATCACAAATAGTAGTACGAAAATCGGAGTGAGTCCCAGATGCGCACATTGACAAACGGACACATCCAATCATATGTCGTTGTTTATAGAGTCTCTAGAATATCTCTAGGCATATGGCGTTGTGGTTGGATGTGATAAAAACGAAATAAAAACACAAATATTTTCTACAAAACTATTTTTTATTTCTCATCAGTTGCATATCCATTGCATAAACAAACGATACATAATTAAATGATGATAAAATAAACGGTGCACATCATTCTGTGTCCAAATAAACAGCAGACAACTGGACGATGTCCAAGTGAACGGTGTCCAAATGAACAGTGCGCATCCTTCTGTGTCCAAGTGAACAGTGGGCGATTGAACGGTGTCCAAGTGAACGGTGTCCAAATGATCGGTGTCCAAATGAACGGTGTCCAATTGAACGGTGTCCAAGTGAACAGTGAGCATCCTTCTGTGTCCAAGTGAACTGTGGGCACTTGAACGGTGACCAACTGAACTGTGTCCAAGTAAACGGTGTCCAACTGAACGGTGTCCAAATGAACGGTGTGTAACTGAACGACGTGCATTTTCTTTCGTGTCCAAACGCACCGTGTCCAATTGAACTGTGTGTCAAATGCCGTGTCCATTTGCAACGTGTCCATTTGCAACGTGTCCAATTGTACTGTGTCCAAGTGCACCGCTCCCCCTTCGTCGGGCCGCGGGGGAGATCAATGATCGACGTCACGCTAGCGTCTCCCCAGGTGGCCCGAATAATTCAGGATTGGCGCGTGGTGACCAGGGGTGAAAACCTTTCGGACCACAGACATATCGTGATCCGACTGGTCGCCACCCCCGAGGAGGTGCTCCTGAGGCGCGGCCAGGGGAGTGCCCGACCATCAAAATGGGCCCTCCGTAAACTCGACCGCGACAGGTTAGCGGCCGCTCTAACGGCGGCCATATGTGCGAACCCGGGCCCCACATCGGGGACCCGGGCCGTCATCGAGGCTGAGCCGGCCGGAATCGTGGGCATGATGCGGCGGCGTGTGATGCCGCCATGCCCAGATCCCAGCCACATCCCCGCTGGTCCGTGTACTGGTGGTCGGCGGAGATCGCCGATCTTCGGCGCTCCGCCGGCCGAACCAGAAGAGAAATGGACCGGCGAGGAAGGAATAGTGAGGGAAAGATAACCGCTGAGGGGGCGTACCGCGAAAAGCGGGGCTGTAATTGGGCGCCCCCTCCAACGGCGTCCCTCTACCCCGACTTCCTCGATGAAGTGGTGGGGGCTTTCTTTCCATGGGGGAAAGCTTGCATTCCCCCCTACGAGGGCCCCCCCCACAGATGGGGAGGAAGAGACGGTCGGGGTCACTGAGGTGGAGATGGACAGGGCCGTCAGGAAACTCGGCGCCAAGAAAAGGACGCCGGGCCCTGACGGCATCGCAGGCACAGTATGGGCCTTGGCGATGAAGGAGGCGGAGGTGAAGAGTCGCGTAATGTGGCTCTTCACCTCCTGTATGAGGACCAGGGTGTTCCCCAGCCCCTGGAAAAGGGCCAATTTGGTCCTCTTCAGAAAGGGGGGCAAGCCGGAAGACAGTCCTTCCGCATATAGGCCGATATGCCTTCTGTACCAGGCGGGCAAATTATTCGAAAGAATAATACACGCCTCGTTCAGCACTTATCCCGAAGTAGTCCAACGTTCAACAATACGGCTTCCGGGAGGGACGGTCGAGCGTGGACGCGATCTTACGCGTCCTGTCCCTCTCGGAGGCCGTCGTGAGTGGGGGGGAGTTGTGTTGGCAGCGTCCTTGAACATCGCCAACGTCTTCAACTCCCTCCCTTGGGACCAGGTGGAGGCGGGCTTGGCCCATTTTAGGGCCCCCCCTCACCTGGTCTCGATTATTAGGGACTACTTCCGGGATAGAAAACTGGAGTTCCGCAACAAAGCGGAACTCCAGTGCGGAAGGGCGGAAGGATCTACTGCGGTATTCCCCAGGGGTCCGTACTAGGACCCTTACTATGGAACATCGCGTACGACCAAGTCCTCCGCCTCGCCCTCCCCTCCGGCTGCAGCGTCGTCTGCTACGCAGACGACACGATGGTGCTGGCCGGGGGCAGGGGCTGGCGGGATGCCCTGGAAATGGGACGTCTGGCGGTGGACCAGGTGATAGGCTCCCTAAACAGAATGGACCTTAAGGTGGCTCTCCTCAAGTCTGAGCTAATATTCCTACACAATGGCTCTGGGAGGGGACCACCGAGGGCCCGAGTCCGGATTGACGGTGTCTCCGTGAAGACGGGTCCGACGATAAAATATCTGGGACTCGTCTTGGATGGTACATGGGGGTTTCAGAAGCATTTCGAGCTTCTGGCCCCCAAGTTGGGCAGGGTGGCCAATATGTTGGGTGGCCGCCTGGCCAACCTCAGCGGCCCTAAAAGGAAGGCACGGCGGCTGTATGCCGGCGTCGTTCAGTCTATGGCCCTGTTCGGGGCCCCGGTCTGGGCGAGTGCGATAGCGACCAGCCAGCGTATCACTGCGCTGGCACACCGCTCGCAGCGGTGGGTCGCCATTCGTCTCGCCCGGGCCTATAGGACGACGTCGCATATGGCCGCCACGGCCTTGGCCGGTCTCCCCCCGCTGGGGCTCCTTGCACAAATGCAAGCCGAAACTTATCGTCGTGTCAAGAAGCTCCGTGCCGGGGGAGACCTTGAACATCTGGCCAGGGCCATAGGAATAACGAAAGTACCCGTCAGCGCCTCCTCCTAAAGTGGAGCATCCACCTGGAGGGGGCGACGGGCCATTCAGGAACGAGGGTCGCCGAGGCCATCCGGCCCTGCCTACAAGAATGGGTAGACAGGGCCCGCGGAGAGCTGTCCTTCCGGACGACGCAGGTATTCACCGGACATGCATGCTTCGGTGAGTACCTGCACAGGATTGGCAGGGAGCCTAACTCCCGCTGCCACCACTGCGGTGCTGAGGTGGACTCGGCGCAGCACACCCTGAAGGAATGCCCCTCCTGGGCTGTGGAGCGCCGGGTCCTAATAGATGTGATGGGAGCGGACCTCTCTCCTCCGGCCCTTATCAGGGCTATGCTCGGGGGAGACGAGCGCTGGTCCACCGTCACCTCCTTCTGCGACGCATTTATGTCGCAGAAGGAGCAGGCGGAGCGGATACAGAGGGGCGAAGTCGCCTCTCGGGATGGAGTGAGGCACCGCCGGAGGGGAAGGGTGGTGCCTCACCTTCCCGCGAACCAGCGCGGAATTGAGGGACTGCGCACCCGTGGGCGGGGAGGGGACACCACCGCTGGCGTTCCCTCCCCCGGGGTACCTGCGGATGCGCCGTCGCCCCCCACAATGCCGCCGGGTTCTCCTGATCAACGGAGGGCCCGACTCGGGGGAGATAGGAGGCGCCTGGTCGGGCGGGGGAGACGCGTCGCAAGGCGCGACCCCCCACCCGGTGACAAGAAGTCAGACCAGGCGCCTCCAGGAGGGGGCAGGGCAGGCGGGTCGCAAGGGCTGACTTTCAGGCCGCTCACCCCCCTCCCAGAGTCAGGAGGCTCCTGACCAAAAGGGGCGGAGGGGAATCTTTAGAACTCTTCGCCCCAGCAACCTCGGTCGGAAGCGTAGGGGCGGGCCGGGTCTGAACGGGACCGGACCTGGCCAATAGCGCCCCAACAGGTGAGGTATGACCGGACGGGGGGGGCCACGTCCGGTCATGGAGGATTGGAACAGCGGGCCGGGAGGGAATTATCCCTTCCGGTCCAAGAAGGGGGCGGGGTTTAGGTTTTTCCCGTCCTGCGGCTGAGGGCGTCCCGGAAGTAATGTCCAAGCAATTCCCGGGACGCCCTCGCAATGGCCGCAAGGGGCCCGGCAGAGATTTTAATGGGTAGGCCCCCCCAGCCGTTAGTTCCGAGGGGGGGAGAGTCCCACACTACCCCTGGGAAAGTCCCGTTTTCCCCGGGGTGTGCGTAATGCATTTCCTCTGCCTTAAAAAAAAAAGTTCGTAATACACTACCCCCAGCTGATCCCACCAAATGTAGAGCATGAGCTTGGAACCGTGGATATTCCGCTTTGGCGTTGATGCTACTGCTTCGCCGGGCTTAACCCACGATTTTTTACGCTTGGGATTATTGTAGTATATCCACTTTTCATCACCAGTCACAATACGATGTAAGAAACCTTTTTTTTTTTGTCGTTGAAGCAGCTGTTCACACGTAACAAGACGCCGTTCGACGTCTCTCGGCTTCAGTTCGTATGGCATCCAAGATCCTTCCTTTTGTATCATTCCTAATGCTGTCACACGTTTTGAAACTGTTCGATCAACTCCGAGTGATTTTGCAACATCGGATTGCGTCTGACATGGATCTTCAGCAAATAGTGTTTCCAATTCTTCGTCTTGAAACTTTTTTGGTGCACCACTGCGTTCTCTATCTTGAACATCAAAATCACTATTTTTAAACCGGTTAAACTAATCTCTGCATGTTCTTTCCGACAGAGCATGATCACCATAGGTTTCTAGAAGAATTCTGTGTTCTTCAGCTGCAGATTTCTTCTGAATAAAGTAGTGCAGTAAAATTCCCCGCAAAAATGGTTTATTTGGCAAGAAATTTGACATGTTTTACGCTACAAAAAGAAAATGTTCTTTATAGATTAATAGAAAGACACGCACTAATTTTAAACATAGGTTATAGAACTTCAATATAGATGCGTCATCATATTAAATTATACACACAAAATTTTTATACCGCCATCTGATGGTGAAACGGCGAGAACTTATTCACACTCCCAATATATACACACACATATATATACACCCCCATACGACAATACATATTTGTAACGATCTATAAAAATCGTCACGAAAGACAACCGGGAAAGATATGTTATGTAGATTAACAACATTAACGGCGAACAACCGCGCGCGGGACAACCGCAAGGTTAACAAACAGCCGCTCTGTTTGTTGCAAATTAGTATAAAAGCCGACACGAAAACGCTAACGGGAGAGATTGATCGGAAAGCTCCTCTCAGGCGCACGATCGACCAGAACTCGAAATTCCTAGAAATCCTAGATATTCCGTCGACCAAAGTGGATACGCGACGTAGACATCCTTTCTCCGATACCGCTCTGTCGACCGAAGTGGATACGCGACGTCGGCTTCCTATCCATACATCGCTCCGTCGACCGAAGTGGATACGCGACGTCGACATCCTTTCTCCGATACCGCTCTGCCGACCGAGATGAATACGCGACGTCGGCTTCCTATCCATACACCGCTCCGTCGACCGAAGTGGATACGCGACGTCGGCATCCTACCCATACACCGCTCCGTCGATCAAAGTGGATACGCGACGTCGACATCCTTTCCTCTTCACGCCACGCCGCTAACACCTACGATCGCGAACGCATACAGGGCGTAAGAGACCGGTAACGACGAGCGCCTTTAAACCAGCCAGGTTAAAACCGGGGTAAATAAACAGCTTAAAGCCGACGAGGCAACGAACTCCAAACGACCAACAATAGCATATCAGGAAACATTCCCGCGTCCCGCCGGACGCTCGCGCGCCTCGACGCTCGCAGCTGATCGCGAGACGACAACATCGGCTCCCGACGAAAATAAAAATGCGACCACGCGCCAACGGCGTAACGTCGCATGTAAATAATTGTACATAGCTTTGAAATTAGAATATAGTTCCACGTTATTATAACAAACACCACTGCTTTTCATTTCACAAACGAAACCCGGACCACACCAACTAAGACTATCCCACACGTAACGCAAGGCCGTTACATATTCTTATAGAAAAGACATTCCTATATACGGCGACACATAGTCTTGAATTCACGAAACATCAATGTAGATTTTCCCATAATAAATATATTTTAATTAGTAAGGGGAAAGATGTAGGGCCCTATCGATGTACAATCTAAATGATGTGTGGAAAAGGCGTTTATTTAACATACCAGATTTGAGACTTTCACGGCCATTAATACAATTTATAGGTATAGCTTCCTGAATGGAGCCGTGTCTTGAATTAGCGATGTACCGACGTTCCGCAAACGTTGCAGTTTGCATCATCAGGGCTGAGAACTCTGATACTGAGCTTTCTTGGGTAAAGGTTGTCTTTACATGTCTACCCTACCCCTTGTGTAGATGCCGCTAGGGGTAGGGGACGTAACTTGAATCCAGCCAATCAGCGCATTTTAATTGATCAGCTGGTCAATTAAAAAACCGGGAAGGCAGTATGCCAAATAGAGTTTACTTGCATACCTTTGTCTCGATTGATATTGTTGGGATGTTTTAAAATTTCTAGACCTTCGCGATGTTTTCTTGCAAAATAGCTCTGTGATGGAGCCAGTCTGATGGCCTTGTCATATTGTACGGAGTGTCCAGTCTCCATCCAGTGTTCAGCTAGGGCTGATTGAGCAAAGTGGCCGTACTTAGTATATCGCTGGTGTTCTTTAATTCGCGTACTGATCTTCCTCCCGGTTTCCCCTATATAAACTTTATCACAAAAGCAAGGGATCTTATATGCACTTGAAGTCTTCAGGCATGATTTATGATCCTTCGGATTTGGGAGTAAATGGGAAATCTTTCTATGAGGTTTGAAAATTACTTTGATATCGTGTTTACCCAGAATCCTGCTGATAGGTTCTGTTATGCCCTGGAGATATGGAAGGGCAGCCGTCTTTTTCTTTTCTCTCTCTTCATCTAGTGTGTCAGCGTTTTTAGGACTGAGCATTCTGTTCTTCAGGTTTTGTATTGTTTGCGAGATGTTTTTGCTGTTGTATCCATTTTTGGTTACGGCTGTACTGAGGTGTTCTAATTCTCCATCCAGAGAAGATGATTCTGAAATTGTGAGCGCTCTGTAAACCAATGAACTTATGACAGAATTCTTTTGCGAGGGATGATGATGATTGGTTGCATGCAGATAGTGGCCCGTATGTGTTGGTTTCCGGTAGACCTGGTGACCTAAGGTACCATCTTGGTTCCTTTGGACTAGCACATCCAGAAAAGGAATTTGATTATTTTGTTCTACTTCCATTGTGAACTGAATACTGGGATGCTGTGAATTGAGAAAACCGAGAAACTGAGAAAGAGTTTGCCTGCCATGATTCCAAATTACGAAAGTATCGTCAACATACCGAGACCATGTGGGCGGTTTCAGTGGTGCGTTCTTCAGAACTTCATTTTCAAAATGTTCCATAAAGATGTTTGCAATGATAGGAGATATAGGCGATCCCATTGCCGCTCCAGAGGTTTGTTCAAAGAACTCTCCTTGGAATTGAAAATAAGTTGAAGTTAAGCAATGTTCTATTAGTGGAAAGAGGTTGGCAGGAATTTCCTCGGAATACTTAATGATGTTCAAAGTATCCTGGACTGGAACGTTAGTAAACAATGAGACCACATCGAAACTCACCAGGATATCATTAGCATTTATCTTGATTTTAGTGATCTTTATGGAACATTTTGAAAATAAAGTTCTTCCGAATGAATTCGGAGGTACACATTCATTGGCGTAACATCTCACTGGAACTTTACTGGCTTTTATTGAGATAATTACACCACCTTAGTACGTGCGATGGAGTGACCAGTCTCAGAATAAATTGCTAGTATCTTCCAGAAAAAAATTTTTTTGTATAAATGATAATTAACGTTAATGCTTCCGGATCCTGTAGGCAAAAAAATTGTAGCGACAGTTTTTTTGTAATGACCATTGTAACACCGACTATTGCGACTTTTTTATTTTTGCGACACTTAAATATTATTTGTAATCACTGAGAAGGGTCTGTTAGACCGAAACGCGTTTGATAAGTAATAAATTTCATCTCTTTGTGAGATTGAGTCACAATTTTTTAATAGTTTTAATAGCACTAATCAACCTGTGCTTGAACTCTAATTGTCTTTTATGTTAAATATTGATATACTCAGGAAGAGTTTTTAGTTTTATTAGTTCAAAACAAGCTAATAAATAGATCTCTTCCGCTTGAAACAACAATTTAAATTTACAAGGATTAGGCTCAAGAGTAAAATTCCCGATTCCATGAGCAGAATCAATCAGTAGTGCCTAAAAGCATAATAAATAATTTGTGCTTTACAAATATACAGTCGCAAATTTTGTACCCCACCCCTTTTCCAAAAAAAACCACCTCTGGGACCTATTTGGCACAACAGTAAAGTACCGGTTTTCACGAGCAAAATCAATTGATACTGTTACACTCGAAGCATCATAATTTGTGCCTCTCAAATATTGACACGCAGATTTTTTATCCCATCCCTTGTCCGAAAAACCATTTCTGGGATCTATTCGGCTCAAGAATAAAGTACCGATTTCCACGAGCAGAATCTATCTGTACTGCTACACTCGAAATATTGGGTGAAGTAAAAAGTTCTGAGCGTTTTTTCGCTTTATTTCGACGATAAAATTAACATAGTTAGGATTATCCGATTTCGATCAAATATGCGCCGTTTTGTTCGATAACTTTTGTCCATTTTGAAGGCAATTTCATAATTCCGCGATTGAAGAAGTCCTAGTCCCTATTGGTAAAAAAGTTGACCAGCTCATTTTCACAAGCCTCTCTTGAGGCCAGTTTTGTACCATCAAGAAAATTTTGCAAATGCTTGAAAAGGTGATAATCGCTTGGTGCCAAGTCTGGACTATACGGCGGGTGCAATAGAACCTCCCATCCAAGCTCTCGGAGCTTCTGGCGCGTCGTTAATGATGTGTGCGGCCTGGCGTTGTCTTGATGGAACACAACACTCTTCCTATTGGCCAATTCTGGCCGCTTCTGGTCGATCGCCTGCTTCAATCTGGTCAGTTGTTGACAGTAGAGGTCCGAATTGAGTGTTTGGCCCGATGGGAGCAGCTCATAGTGGATGATTCCTTTCCAATCCCACCAAACACACAGCAAAACCTTCTTGGCCGTTAATCCGGGCTTGGCGATCGTTTGGGCCGGCTCACCGCGATTGGACCACGATCTTTTTCGGCTGTTGTTCTCGTATGTGACCCATTTTTCATCACCAGTCACCATCCGCTTCAAAAATGGGTCGATTTCGTTACGTTTCAGCAAAGAATCGCAGGCATCAATTCGGTCCAAAAGGTTCTTTTGCGTCAATTCGTGTGGCACCCATACATCGAGCTTCTTCTTGAGACCAGCCTTATGCAAATGGTTCCAAACGGTTTTCTGGCTAATCTTCAGTTCCTGGGCAATGGAATAAGTGCTCACATGCCAGTCCGACTCGACGATTTCCATGATTTTATCGACATTTTTGAT
>NW_022639791.1:122222-123336 GCF_010583005.1 Odontomachus brunneus | reverse complement strand
ATCCACGCAGAAAATTAGATAAGGCTCCTAAATTGCAGAGTCATTGGGAAGGGCCTTATGAGGTTATTAAGAAATTAAGCGATGTTGTTTATTGAATTCGTAGATCGATCAGACATAAAAATAAGATAGTTCATGCAGATAGGTTAGCATCCTTTTGTGAAAGACAGAAGTTAAGAAAATTTTGAATGTATTTTGTATTTTAGTTTAGAAGGAACGGAAATTTTGCGTTCTGTGTTTTTTTGTTTTAGTGGCTCGTTTTCAAAGGAATAATGTCTGAGGAATTGGATTAGAAAAGAAAAGGAAAGAAAACCACCTTCCCTGTGGTTTTTGATTGTAGTTTTCCCACAGGGCTGATGTTTAATCAGGGCATATGCCAAGGTGGGAACTTGGGTTGCTCTCTGTTGAGAGTGTTGGGTCCACAAAAGTTACCCCACCCTTGTTCGAAGACTGCGCACTTCGGCGGAAGAAGTCTTATGGTGGAAGAGTTTCAGATGCTGGGTTAAATGGGATGTTTTGGGAGACAGATTCTACAAAAAAACGTATGGTTTACCCATCTAAGAGAAGTTTAAAAAAAAAGGATCTATAAGGTTCATAGACCCGAAGTAGAGCAGTGGAGGGTGGAACAAGAAGATGGAAGCCTTCAGTTTGAGAAATCCTCCCCCCCCCCGTTAATTGTCGGAACGACAATTTTAGAAAGAGGGGGAGGCAATGTTGCATCTGGGATATTTGTCCACGACGTCGTCCGTTGCTGTTTTCAGTCTTGGTTCTAATTGAAGTGCGCTGCTCTGTTCGCGAATACGTTTCAGTAGTTTTGTGCTAACGTCATATTATTTTGAGCTAACGTCGTGTTATTGATCTTGAAAATAATTAGAGAGTTTGCAATGAGATCTTGAAGTGTAAAGACGTGTGAAAGATCTGGTTGCCTCTGAATCAAACTCGGTTATAATTATATTTGAGTTTTCATTAAAATAGTTCTCGTTCTCCTTTAAATGTGTTATTTATTTATTCCTCTCTATAAGTGACAGTTTTGTGTGAATTTAACCCCAGAGTGCAACAATATATATATATATATATATATATATATATATATATATATATATATATATATATAGAG
>NW_022639791.1:118721-119605 GCF_010583005.1 Odontomachus brunneus | reverse complement strand
AAAAAAATCACTATGGCCGAAAGCATCAACCTTATAAAGCTGAAGTTTGAAGTTTTAAGACGCTACGTTGTTTAGTATTAGTTTGGCAGCCATCAATAGTGAACGCTCTCATTACATTTGTAAACATGGATAAAATTGGTCATCGTTATGTGATATAATATTTTCATTTGAAAGGTCTCAGTCTAACCAATATCAAAACTGAGCTAGATTCTACTCTGGGGGAGCCTGCTCCCTCGTTTACAACAATAAAATATTGGGTGGCAGAGTTTAAAAGAGGCCGTAAGAGCTGTCAAGACGAACATCGCAGTGGTCGACCAAATGAGGTGACCACGCCAGAAATAGTGACGAAAATCCACAAAATGGTATTGGATGACCGTCGAGTGAAAGTGCGCGAGTTAGATGATATGGTAGGCATATCAAAAAGTGCTGTACATCGCATATTGACTGAAAATTTGGACATGAAAAAGCTGTGCGCACGATGGGTGCCGCGTTTGCTCACAATTGAACAAAAACAGCGTCGTGAGGATGTTTCAATCGAGTGTTTGGCGATGTTTCGCAGTAATAAGGTCGAGTTTTTGCGTCGATTCATAACCATGGATGAAACATGGGTTCATCATTTCACACCTGAGATGAAAGAACAGTCGAAACAATGGACTGAAAGGGGAGAATCGGCTCCGAAAAAGGCGAAGACGACTCCATCGGCTGGCAAGGTTATGGCGTCAGTTTTTTGGGATGTGCGTGAGATAATTTTCATTGATTATCTTCAAAAAGGAAAAACAATCAACGGCGAGTATTATGCGAACTTATTGCAGCGTTTGAGTGATGAAATCAAGAAAAGACGTCCGCATTTGGCGAAAAAGAAAGTGTTGTTTCATCATGACAAT
>NW_022639791.1:98654-116737 GCF_010583005.1 Odontomachus brunneus | reverse complement strand
AAATCGCGTAACCTGCCGTCTTCCATCACACGAAGATCTGTCATGCTGTAATATTTTGTTTTTTAGCTGCGATGGTTCTTTACACTTAATGCAAATCTTAAGAAAGTAAAAAGGAAATATTAAACAAATAATTCGCTGAGTAAAAGAGGAGAATATCGAGAATAGCGAGAGTGTAGCAGTACCGATTCATTCTGCTCGTGGAAACCGGTACTTTACTCTTGAGCCGAATAGGTCTCAGGGGTGGTTTTTCGGACAAAGAATGAGATACAAAATCTACGTATCAATATTTGAAAGGCACAAATTATTATACTTCGAGTGTAGCAGTACCGATTGATTCTGCTCGTGGAAACCGGTACTTTACTCTTGTACCGAATAGGTTTCGGGGGTGGTTTCTCGGGCAAGGGATGGGATACAAAATCTGCGTATCAATATTTGAAAGGCACAAATTATTATACTTCGAGTGTAGCAGTACCGATTGCTTCTGCTCGTGGAAACCGGTACTTTACTTTTGTGCCGAATAGATTTCGGGGGTGGTTTTTCAGAAAAGGCTCAGGGTACAAAATCTGCGTGTCAATATTTGAGACACAAATTATTATACTTCGAGTGTAGCAGTAGCGATTGATTCTGATCGTGGAAACCGGTACTTTTGTTCTTGAGCCGAATAGGTTCCAGGGGTGGTTTTTTGAAAAAGAAGTAGAGTGCAAAATTTTCCACTGCATATTTGTAAAGCACAAATTATTATGCTTCTAGTGTGGCACTACCGATTGATTCTGTTCATGGAATCGGGAACTTTACTCTTGAGCCTAATCCTTGTAAATTTAAATTGTTGTTCTTTCAAGCGGAAGAGATCTATTTATCAATTTGTTTTGGGTGGTACAAATTAGTACAAATTCTGACCGTTGTACTTATACCTTTGTTTTCCTTTTTTTTCTTTTTTTTACGTATGATCCTGCTAGCTTAACGTTAAGCTAACAGCGCCACGAGTTTTTTTAAAACGGCAAGTGGTACAAAATATTTATTGGTGGTACAAATTAATACAAAATAAGTACTAAATAACGTAAAAGGTCCGGCGTGATTCTGCTGATCTGATCTTGCCAGTTTAACAGAAAGAGTAAATTAATTATATTCAAAAAAGAAGTGAGATCAATATAATTAACCAAGTACGAATATGTAAGTATTTATTACACAGATAATTGTGTGATAAATATCAATATTCTAAAATTCAGATATTTTGAATAAGAAACTTTTTTTTTAATCAGTTATGTTTTATGTCAGTGTCTTATGTTAATTTGTTGTTTTCTATATCTATAGTTGGGACATCCCTAGTAGCTCATATTGGATTCATATACGTTTTCTAAACGTATGTACCATTTCATAACCGTTTGTAAAATGTTTCCCACACGTTTCTAAACTTTTAATTGCTAATTGACACGTTTTTATGTAGTATATTGTAATTCATCATATTTTATTAATATTAATAATTGAACGTTGAAATATCGAAATATCAAATTGAGAGAGAAAAACTTAACATCGGGGAACAAAAACTCGGTGTGCCCCAATCAATACATCATTCTTTAATATAAATGTTTCTAATGTTAGTAATAATTTTATGTACTTTATACATTACGGAATTATGTATACTATTGAAATATATTCTAAATGGTGTAAGGAAAAGGCGTTTATTTAATACCATGAGAGGAATTTAATGTACAATGAAATTAGTTATCCAAAAAATTTTAAGTCAAATAACCATTAATAATCAATATAAGTTTTAATCCTATTCGGACCGTCTTCAGTGTGGGAATAAAATAAGTACAAACATATAAAACAAACATGTTAAATAAACGCCTTTTCCTCACACCATTTAGATTGTATATCGATAAAGCCCTACATCTTTCCTCTTACTAATTGAAATATATTCACTATGGGAAAATCTACATTGATGTTTCGTGAATTCAAGACTATGTGTCGCCGTATATAGAAATGTCTTTTCTATAAGAATATATATTGTTGTATGGGGGTGTATATATAAATGTGTGTGTGTGTGTATTGTATGAATATATATTTTTTTCTGTATGAATATATTTGTTTCATAAATTGAAACATTAGTGAAAATATATATTTGCTTGTTAGTAGAATCAATGTTAATCGTTTCGGGATTCAAAATTATGTATTGCCATGTATAAAATTGAATTTTTTCTATGTGTGAATTTAATAACTACTGTATATATGTTTGTCGATATTTAAATCAAATTTTATATTTCTTCTGCATCAGTGAATTAACGTTTGAATTAATATTTTTTTTGTGTATGCTACTTCTTTCATTCCAAATTGTATTATATAAGGTGTAGTAAAAAGAAATCCATTATTTTTGCATGAAATTGAAGGCTTTATTTAGTATAGTTAGAATGATCCTATTTAGGTCAAATATGCACCGTTTTGTTCGATAACTTGTTGCCATTTTGAAGGTAATTCCATTATGCCTCTCTCATAGAAACCATTGTCCCTATTGGCAAAAAACTGGGACAGTCGATTTTCACAAGCTTCTCTTGAGGCGAATTTTTCATCAGCAAAATCATTTGCCATAGACAGGAACATATGATAATCACTTGGTGCTAGGTCCGCACTATAAAATGGATGCATAAGAACCTCCCAACCAAGCTCCCGGAGCTTCTGGCGAGTCACTATCGCTGTGTGTGGCCTGGCGTTGTCCATGAAACACAATTCCACTCCTATTGCCCAAAGTTGGCCGCTTCTGGGCGAGTGATTCTTTCAGACGGTCCAATTGTTGACAGTACATGTCCGAATTAAGAGTTTGGCCGTAGGGGAGCAGATCATAGTGGATGATTCCCTGCCAATCCCACCAAACACACAGCAAAGTCTTCCTGACCGTCAATCCTGGCTTGGCCACCGTTTGCGCCGACCCACCGCGTTTCGACCACGACCGTTTTCGCTTGACGTTATCGTAAGTGACCCACTTTTCATCACCAGTCACCATCCGCTGCAAAAATGGGTCGATTTTGTTGCGATTCAGCAGCGATTCGCAGATGGAAATTCAGTCCATGAGGTTTTTTTTGCGTTAACTCGTGTGGCATCCATATATCGAGGTTCTTTTGTATTCAGCCGTTTTTTTTTTTTTAAGGCAGAGGAAATGCATTACGCACACTCCCGGGAAAGACCGGACTTTCCCAGGGGTAGTGTGGGCCTCTCCCCCCCCGGAACTAACGGCCGGGGGGGAGGCCTACCCAACCCAACCTCTGCCGGGCCCCTTGCGGCTATTGCGAGGGCGTCCCGGGAACAGCTTGCGCATTACTTCCGGGACGCCCTCAGCCGCAGGGCGGGAAAAACCTAAACCCCGCCCCCTTCCCAGGCCAGGAGAGATAATTCCCTTCCGGCCCGCTGTTCCTGTATTCCATGACCGAACGTGGGCCTCCCCGACCGGTCACACCTCACCTGTAGGGGCGCTATTGGCCGGGTCCGGCCCCGTCCGGACCCGGCCCGACTCTACGCTCCCGACCGAGGTTGCTGGGGCGGAAGGGTCTAAGAGTTCCCCTCCGCCCCTCTCGGTCAGGACCCTCCTGGCCTAACAGTCCGCCCTTGCAAACCGTCCGCCCTGCCCCCCTCCCGGAGGCGCCTGGTCTGACTTCTTGTCAGTGGGAAGGAGTCGCACCTTGCGACGCGTCTCCCCCGCCCGACCAGGCGCCTCCTGTCTCCCCCGCGCCAGGCCCTTCGTTGATCAGGAGGGCCCAGCGGCATTGTAGAGGGCGGCGATGCACCCGCAGGTACCCCGGGGGAGGGAACGCCAGCGGTGGCGTCCTTTCCCCGCTCACGAGTGCGCCACCCCTCAACCCCGCGCTGATGCGTGGGTAGGTGAGGCGCCGCCCTTCTTCTGCGGCGCTTTACCCCATCCCGCGGGGCGGCGGTTTCGCCCCGCCGCACCCTCTCCGACTCCTCCTTTTGTGACACGATTGTGTCACAGAAGGAGGTGACGGCGGACCAGCCATCGTCTCCCCCAAGCATGGCCCTTATGAGGGCCGGGGGAGAGAGGTCCGCTCCCACCACATCAATTAGGACTCGGCGCTCCACATCCCAGGAGGGGCATTCCTCCAGGGTGTGTTGCGCCGAGTCCACCTCAGCACCACAGTGGTGGCAGCGGAAGTTAGGCTCCCTACCAATCCTGTGCAGGTACTCACCGAAGCATCCATGTCCGGTGAGTACCTGCGTCGTCCTGAAGGACAACTCTCTGCGGGCCCTGTCTACCTATTCTTGTAGACAACGCCGGATGGCCTCGGCGACCTTCGTTCCTGAGCGGCCCGTCGCCTCCTCCAGGTGGACGCTCCACCTTAAGAGGAGGCGTTGACGGGCCTGCAGTTTAGCCATTTCTATGGCCCTGGCTAGGTGTTCGAGGTCTCCTCCGGCACGGAGCTCCTTGACACGCCGATAGGTATCGGCATGCATCTGTGCAAGGAGCTCCAGCGGGGGGAGACAGGTCAGGGCCGTGGCGGCCATATGCGACGTCGTCCTATAAGCCCGGGCGAGGCGAATGACGACCCACCGCTGAACGCGGTGCTAGAGCAATTATGCGCTTGTTGGTCGCCATCCCACTCGCCCAGACTGGGGCCCCGTACAGGGCCATGGACTGGACGACGCCGGTATACAGTCGCCGTGCCTTCTTTTTAGGGTCGCCGAAGTTGAGCAGGAGGCCACCCAACATATTGGCCACCCTGCCGAACTTGGGGGCCAGAAGCTCGAAATGTTTCTAAAACCCCCATGTACCATCCAAGACGAGTCCCAGATATTTTATCGTGGGACCCGTCTTCACAGAGTCACCGTCGATCCGAACTCGGGCCCCATGTAGTCCCCTTCTCGAGCCATCATGTATGAACATCAGCTCAGATTTGAGGGAAGCCACCTTGAGGCCCATCCTATTCAGAAAGCCTATCACATGGTCCACCGCCAGACGTCCCTTTCCCAGGGCGCTCCGCCAGCCCCTGCCCCCGGCTAGCAGCATGGTGTCGTCCGCGTAACAAATGACGGTGCAGGCGGGGGGGTGGACAAGGCGGAGGACTTGGTCGTACGCGATGTTCCATAATAGGTGTCCTAATACGGACCCCTGAGGAACACCGCGGTAGACGGTCCTTCCGCACTGGAGTTCCGCTTTGTTGCGGAAACCCAGTTTTCTATCCCGGAAGTAGTCCCTAATAATTGAAACCAGGTGGGGAGGGACCCTGAAATGGGCCAAACCCGCCTCCACCTGGTCCCAAGGGAGGGAGTTGAAAGCGTTAGCGATGTTTAGGGACACCGCCAACCCCCCCCCCTCCTCACGACGGCCCCCGAGAAGGACCGGACGCGCAAAATCGCGTCCACGCTCGACCATTCCTCCCGGAAGCCGTATTACTCCTCACTGAGTTTTGGACTACCCCGGGATAGGTGCCGGACAAGGCGGGTGTGTATTATTTTTTCGAATAATTTGCCCGCCTCGTCCAGTAGGCATATCGGCCTATAAGCGGAAGGGCTGTTCTCCGACTTGCCCCCTTTTCTGAAGAGGACCAGATTCGCCCTCTTGCAGGGGCTGGGGAACAGCCCGGTCCTTAAACAGGAGGTGAATGACGCATTGTGCGACTCTTCACCTCGGCCTCCTTCATCGCCAAGGCCTATACTGTGCCTGGGATGCCGTCAGGGCCCGGCGCCCTTTTCTTGGCGCCGAGCCTCCTGACGGCTCTGTCCATCTACACCTCGGTGACCCCGACCGACTCATCCTCCCCGTCTGGGGGGCCCTCATAGGGGGGAATACAAGCTTTCCCCCATGGAAAGAGGGCCCCCACCACTTCATCGAGGAGGTCGGAGTACAGGGACGCCGTTGGAGGGAGCGCCCAGTTGCGCAAACGCCTCATCACTATGTGATAAGGGCGCCCCCATGGGTCCCTGTCGATGGTGGAGACCAGGTCATCCCAGGCACGGGCATTGGCCGTAAAGATGGCCGCCTTGAGGGCGGCCCCGCTTTTCGCGGTACGCCCTCTCGGCGGCCATCCCGCCCGTCCTATTCCATCCCCGCCTGGCTTGGCGGGCGGAGCGCCGAAGTTCGACCACCAGTACGCGGACCGGCGGGGTTGCGGCCGGGATCGGCGCATGGCGGCATCACACGCTAGCGTCATCACGCCCACGATCCCGGCCGTTTCAGCCTCAATGGCGGCTCGGGTCCCCGGTGTGGGGCCCGGGTCCGCCCAGGTGGCCGCCGTTAAGGCGGCCGCCAGCTTGTCGCGGTCGAGTTTACGGAGGGCCTATCTTGGTGGTCGGACGCCCCCCTGGCCGCGTGTCAGGAGCACCTCCTCGGAGGTGGCGACCAGTCGGACCACGATGTATTGATGGTCCGAGAGGTTTTCACCCCTGGTCACCACTCGCCAATCCTGAAATATTCGGGCCGTCTGGGGAGACGCCAACGTGACGTCGATCACAGATCTCCCTCGCGACCCGACGAAGGTGCTCCTCCGGCCCCTTTTAATGACACAGAAGCCGTGAGACGCGACCCATTCTTCTATTACCTCACCCCTTCGGCACCTGACCGAGGATCCCCACAACTCCGATTTGGCATTGAGGTCCCCGGCCATCAGAACCGGCCTTTGGGGGCGCTTCGACATGAGGTCCCCCAGCCGGTCCAAAAGGTGCTCGAAGTGAGCGAAGTCCCACGATGGTGGGCCGTAAACCTCGACCACATCTAGGGCCCCCACTCTACCGCGACATATCCTCCCCTCCTCTCCACAAGGGAGATTGGGGGGAAGGCCTCTCTTTCCTCAAGGTAAATCGCCACCGAACACTTACCACTCCGCCCCGCAACGTCACTCATTATGGCTGGATGACTCCCGGGGACGGAGTGAGCCTCGGAAACGATTCCCAGTCCACAACCGCGCTCGCGGAGAAACTGCATGAACAGTTCCTGGGCTCCGCGAGCGCGGTTGAGATTCACCTGGAGGAGGCGGGTAGCCATTACGGCTTAGATCCGCTCTCCTCCAGGCCCTCCCTTATCTTCCTCGCAAAAGCGGGACCCTCGTTGGGGTTTCCCCTCTCCCGCGAGGCAACTTTTCCCGGCCCCAGCCTCCCACGGTTTTCTCTGCTCCTTGGGAGCAGTGTCCGTCGGAGGGATTGAGGTCTCGGGCAATGCAGCCCCTTTTTCTGGTTTTCGAGGGAGGGCTCCTTTTCTTTCCCAGGAGGAGGGGCGGGAGGGATATTGGAGGCTTTACGCCTCCTCCTCCCGCTCTATCCCCCCTTGCCCCGCTTTGCCATTTGGCAAGCGGGACCTCCCACTCTGTGGCCACAGGGCCGCCCGGCGTCGCGACACACCGGGCATGTCGCCGGTGCATCGCACGCCGCGGCCTTGTGGCCGGCCGAGCCGCAGTGGTAACAAAGACCACTGCGGTCAGTCTTGCTTTTGCATAAGGCCCTGACGTGGCCCTACTCCAGGCATTTGAAGCACTGGAGGGGGCGCTTTATCAGGGCCTCTACGCGGACGGAGGATCACCCAACTTTGAGTCGTCCTCCGTCCGCAACTTCCGGCGACCGCCTCCGCGGAGATCACATCCTCCGCGGTGACTGAGTCTTCCAGGTCACGGACCCGGATGTCGGCCCTCTTCGAGGGACGCGCAATTTGCATGTCTCTCTTGTCGGCGAAGAGGGCCGACATTCTTTTGGTCAAGGAATCTGCCCTAGTCTGTCCTTCGGGACCAGGGATCTCGAGGAGCAGTGCGCCGGTGGCGGCCCTTCTGGCCCTGAGATCCCCAGCTCACTTTGATCTATATGGCTCCTCGCCCGCCGCACAACATCGGCGTAGCTACTCGTAGGGCAGCTCACCGTGATGGCGGCGGTGCGAGGAGCCTTCGGGAGGGCGGGTTTTCTCCCGCCTCCCCCATCCCGTGTATTTTTATTCTTATCGCCCCCCTTGGTCGCGGCACCCTTCTGGGGCCAAGGCTTTTGGGGGACGGGTTGGGGAGCCTGTTTGCCCCCCCCTTCCGTCTTCTTCTCCCTCCTCCCGACCACTCGGGCCCAGGTCTCGCGCCCGGCGGGGGAGCAGGGAGAGTCGGTACTCCCCCCTGGATCGCATAGGCGCGATCCGGTCCTGGGGGGGCCCGGCTTCCCGGCAGGAGCAGGCGCACACTTTAGGGGCAGCCCGCCTACTATCCAGGGGGCGAGGGGTCACCCACACCGCTCTTCTTCTTTTTCTTCTTCTTCCTCCGCTTGCTCTCCCCCGCCACTTCAGGCCGTTTGGCCTCGACAGGGGTAGAGGTCGCGGAGGACTTGGCAACAGGGGAAGGGTCGGGGCGCGTTGCTCGGCTCCCTTCCCCACCATCTCCTCCTACCTTTTTATTTTCACTTTGGGGCCACGCGGGCCGCCCCCCAGGCGTAATCCCGGAGATGACGGCCCCCATGGCCTCGAAAAGGCGGGGAACTAGGGCCACCACAAGGGCCTTTAGCTCCCCGCCACTCAATCCTGCCACCACAGGGGACGCGCTTTCAGCCGAGGGGGGGACTTTTCCCCCCGCGACCCTCTGAGGCCGCCCACCAACTTGACGGGCTGCGAGGAGTGCCCCCACACCCGCCGTTACCACCACAGCAGCCTTCCTCTTCTTTTTCCCCCTCTTTGGGAAGGGTCGACCAACTCCCTCAGTAGGACTATCACGTGCCCGAAGAGGGGGGGGTCCCCCCGAGGGCAGCGTTCCCGTCGCTTTATCCCGAGCCACCTCCTCCCGGCATTGTTTCCCGATTTCTATTTCCTCGGGAGTCGGGTGGAGTGGCCGGGCAGATCCAGCGCCCCCTTCCACCATCATCTCTTCCTCACTGGAGGTAGACAGGGGGTTGCGGACCATCCTTTTTATTTGAAGACTGGGAGAGTGGAGATTCCCCCCCAGCTTCTTCTGCCCTCTTTCTCTTCCAGTCCGCAGACGAGTCCCGGGAAATGGGACCCGTATGCACACCGGTTTCGAGGTCCGGTATATCATTTTCATCGACCTCCATAGCGGAGGTCGCTTGTGGCAAGCTTGTAACGAGGCATTCCTACCTCGTTCCTAATCGTTCTAAATTGTGTTCAGTCGTTCTAGTTGCTATTTCTTTCATTTACTCCACCGTTGTATTCTCGACCGTTGTCGGTAACCAGAATATATTTATGTTGCGTTCTCCCGCTGTACTTATTTGCGATACCCGACACCTGTTATACGACTAGCATGCCGGGAGCCCAGTAGTCATCTCGGTCGCCGCTACGCGGCGCGAACGCGAGATTGAGGCAGCACTCGCAGTTAAATTTCCGCGGCCGCCTCTATAAAAGGGGGGCTCGCGGAACCCTCGAAACGAGTTCACCGCCGGTCTCCTGAGAGACCAGCACGAGAGCGTGACACCGAGGACTCCGCCTCTCGAGGCGATTGCGCTGTACGCCACGGCTCGAGGAAAAAGAGATCAGGCTGGCGAATGGGACGACCGTCACCCTCGCCGGCACTGTGCGGCTGCCGCTGCAAGTGGGGCAGCGCGTAGTCAGCCACGATTTTTACGTAATGCCGGACCTGATCGAAGACATGCTCATTGGGGCCGACTTGTGGGCCCGCCTTCAGCTACCATTATGTCCCCCGGCGGCCCCGACCACGACCACGACTCCGCTCCGTCTCGCACCCCTGAGCACCGACGCAGGGGGACTTGCGCCTATGGCCACACTACAGCGACACCGGCTGCAGGAAGTCCTAGAGAAAGAGTTCCAACAATTCGCGACCGTACCCGGGCCCACGCCATGCGTGCAGCACGAGATTCGACTGAAGCATGGGAGCCGGCCCATCAAACAACGGTTTCGACCCCGTAACCCGGCGATGCAAGGCATCATCGACCAAGAGGTCCAACAAATGGAGCAGCAAGGCATTATTGAATCCACGCATAGCCCGTGGAGTTTCCCGGTCGTACTAGTACGAAAGAAAGACGGTAGCCGGAGGTTCTGCATAGACTTCCGAAAAGTGAACGAAGTCACGGAAAAGGATGCCTACCCCCTGCCGCAGGTAACCGCCACTTTGGACAAGCTCCGCGGCGTCCGGTACCTGAACACCATCGACCTCAAGAACGGGTACTGGCAGGTGGCTTTAATCCCCGCCAGCCGCCCTATCACTGTCTTTACGGTCCCCGGCCTCGGGTTAATGCAGTTCCGAGTGATGCCGTTCGGATTACATTCCGCCCCCGCCACATTCCAACGCCTTCTAGACACTGTGCTGGGAGCGGACCTGGAGCCCCATGTTCTGGTATACCTGGATGATATTATCACCACCACGCGGACCTTCGAGGAGCACCTGCGCGTCCTACAAGAAGTGTTGCAACGACTCCAAGCCGCCCACCTACGACCAAACCAGGACAAATGCCAGTTCGGCGCAACAGGCTCCGGTACCTGGGGCACATCGTGGACGCACAGAGGCTAAGAACCGACCCCGAGAAGACGACCGCTGTCACCAACTGGCCAATCCCTACGACTATACGCAAGGTGCGCCAGTTTCTAGGGATGGCCTCATGGTACCGGCGGTTTATACCGCAATTCGCCAGGACCGCCGCGCCGCTTACCGGGTTAACCCGGAAGACGGCTCGATGGCACTGGGGTCCACAGGAAGAGGCGGCCTTCCAGGCGCTAAAAGCCGCTCTCACCTCCACCCCGGTGCTCGCCTGCCCGCACTTTGCACGGACATTCGTGCTACAGACGGACACCAGTGCTCTAGGCCTGGGAGCCGTGCTCATCCAGCAATTCGAGGAAGGGGAACGCGTCATCGCATACGCTAGCAGAACGTTGAATCCCGCCGAGCGAAACTACAGCGCCACCGAATTAGAGTGCTTAGCGGTGGTCTGGGGCATCCGGCGCATGCGGACGTACCTGGAAGGATATCGATTCACCGTGGTCACCGATCACCAAGCACTGCGATGGCTCCACAGCATGGACTCCCCCACCGGCCGGCTGGGCCGCTGGTGGTCCGAGTTGCAACAATACGATTTCGAGATCAAGTACCGGCGCGGGACCGCTAACTAGGTCGCTGACGCCCTATCCCGGCGACCCGAGGTCTGCTCCCTGAAACGGCCCGTTCAGGACCGATGGTACTGCCAACGATTAGCCGACCAGGTGCGCCAGCAACCACAGCAGCACCCCGACTATCTCATTCGTAAATGGCGACTCTTCCGCCACCTCTTACACGACCTCGACTTTCGCGAGGTCCCCAGCCATGAGCAATGGAAGGAGTGCGTCCCACGGGGGCGGCGGCCCGAGATAATGCGCCTATATCATGACGAGTTCTCCGCTGGGCACCTAGGGATAGTCAAGACGATCGCCCAGTTCGCCCGACGGTTCTACTGGCCCGGCATGTACCGCGACATCGCCCGTCATGTACGGCGGTGTCCGAGTTGCCTGGCCCATAAAACCCCCCAGGGTCACCAAGCGGGCAGACTACACGCTACGGCGGTCCACGCACCCTGGGAACAAGTGTCGCTGGACCTGGTCGGGCCCCTGCCCCGTTCAAGCCAGGGACACCGGTGGCTGCTCACGATGCAGGACCGCTTCACCAAGTGGTTGAAACCAGGTCGTTACGACAGGCCACCGCTAATGCCGTGGCCCAGGCTATCCTGGCCCAGATTGTCTACCGGCACGGGTGCCCCGACGTCATCATTACGGATAACGGGACGCAATTCGTGTCCAAACCCGTTCGAACGGTCGCCCAGAGCCTCGGGATCCGCCACCGAACGACACCTATTTACACAACACAGTGTAACCCTGTGGAACGTGCTAACCGCATCGTGAAGGCGATGATAGCCCAATACATGCAGCGAAACCACCGGCGGTGGAATGAACACCTCCCCGCTCTCCAGTACGCATTTAACACAGCCTGAAACGAAGCAACCGGATATACACCGGCCTACCTGAACCATGGACGAGAGCTGGCCGGACCAATCTCCATGGAACGCGGACGACTAGCGCCCATGGGTACACCGAGTACGATTCAGCGGCAGCTGAACGAAGCTTACGAGCTCGTCCGCATCAATCTGGCGCGGACCTTTCAGCACTAGGAGCACCACTACAACCTACGGCATCGATCCTGGCGTCCCCAAGTGGGGGATCAGGTATGGGAACGCGACCACCCCTTGTCCGATAAGAAACGGGCCTTCAACGCAAAGCTTGCACCCAAATATACGGGCCCCATGGAGGTGCGACGGATCATCTCCACGGTCATAGCCGACCTCCGGGATAAACAGGGGCACTGGTATCGGGGAATTCATGTACGGGACATGAAACCCGCCAGCCGCGACGAACGAAGCAGCGACAAACCCCAGGGCCCGGAGACCCCGCGAGCCGGCCCTGTACGTGCCGTGCACCGACCAGTAAGTTCGCCGCACGCCGCTAAGCGGCGCTCGCCGGGCACGTACTCGAAGGCAAATATCCAGAACAGAGGGTATATAAGGCCAACGACCCCCCGGAGCGAGGGACTGGCGAACACGCTCCAACCACGCCATGGCAGACGAAGAGCAAACTCTTCAGGAGCTCATTCGCCCGATGACGCCGGAGGAGGCAAACGCCACATGGCAGCGCTTGCTGGCCGGAACCGGAGCACGGGAAGCCCCCCCCCCCGGCCGAAACTCTGACGCCGCCCGTAGGCGCGCTCGCCCGGCCACGGGTGGGGACGTCGATCCAGAGCTCCCGCGACGCCGGCAAGCGGAAGCTACTGGCATTGGTCGGGTACGCACCCCCGCCACCCACCGGCCGCCCCAGGGGCCAGCCCCACGTCCGGCCCGTGGGATGGGCAACCGGCAACCGACCGCCGACCACGCCGTCAACCTCGGCTCGCTCAGGCCCGAGAATCCTTCGGGAGGAGACACCGAACCGTAGGGTGGTCCTACAGACGCCACCAGTCCTCCGGGCACCACACGCCACCTGGCGCACCCCCGCAGAGGTCGGGACCGCTGGCCCCCCCACTTACAACACCACCGGCGCCACCACCATCAGCGCCACCAGCAACGAAAGGACGGGTAGGCGCCCCCCGGTACGCCCGAGACCAGAAGGCGCTCATGCGTGAGCACTTTGGGAGCGACTCGTCAGGGAGCAGTCGGCAACCTTCACCAACAACGAGACCACGGGCTGAACGAGGGCCCCATCAACCTCCTCCCCCCCCAGCACGGGGGGAAGCCCGGAACCCCGGGGGCCTCGACGGACCGTAACGTTGCCGGACGGTACCCAGGTCACGGTACCCCGGGCAGCCACCTTGCGCCAGGGGGCCTGCCGGGTCCACGCCGGCAGCGCCAGATGGATCCTCCACTTCAGGGAAGAAGTCCTCTTTCGCGCACGACGAGCCGGACCCCATGCTAGCGAGGAGGTAGTGTAACGACGCGTTCCTACCTCGTTCCTAATTGTTCCAAATTGTGTTCAGTCGTTCTAGTTGCTATTTCCTTCGTTTACTCCACCGTTGTATTCTCGACCGTTGTCGGTAACCAGAATATATTTATGTTGCGTTCTCCCGCTGTACTTATTTGCGATATTTGACACCCGTTATACGACTAGCATGCCGGGAGCCCAGTAGTCATTCCGGTCGCCGCTACGCGGCGCGAACGCGAGATTGAGGCAGCACTCGCAGTTAAATTTCCGCGGCCGCCTCTATAAAAGGGGGGGCTCGCGGAACCCTTGAGACGAGTTCACCGCCGGTCTCCTGATAGACCAGCACGGGAGCGTGACCGAGAACTCCGCCTCTCGAGGCACACTGTTCCGGACGACGACGTGCCGGGTTTCGGCCGTCGATCGAACTCAGCGGAGAGAGCATCGGGCTTCGACCGTGACTCAACGACACACCGTTCTAGACGACGACGTGCCGGGTTTCGTCCGTCGATCGAACTCAGAGGAGAGCGCGTCGGGCTTCGACCGTGACTCCACGACACACCGTTCCAGACGACGACGTGCCGGGCTTCGTCGCCGAGCAGGCCGCCGTCCAATAGCAGAAGGGAGGAACCTCCGGCCACGTCTGGGATAGCGGAGGTCAACCCGAGGGACGACGCGGCCCAGAGCCCGAATCGCGACCTGCCGCCACCGCGACCGCTCACCACCCCGGGTTGCACCGGCAACACCGATCGCGCGCGCCTCGGGCACAGTGTAGATCCTCACTCCCTGTACGCAATAAACTCAAGGCAATAAACTCTCGTTATAATTCAACACAATCGAGCACATTACTGCCATCTCTCTCTCCTATCACGATCCTGGCCGCCGACGAGCTTACCCAAAGATAAACCGCAGAAAAAGCACGGGGCAAGAAAAGGAACCGCGTTACAAGCTGGAGGGGCCAGGTGCTCGGGCCCTCTCCAGCTCTCCGTTAAGGCGACCAACCGCCGGAGTAGAGCGCCCTCAACTCGCAGGCGCTCCATCTCGCCCAGGGTTGCCTCCTGCTCCTTCTTTGCAGCCTCGCTCTGTTCGGAGCCATCAGTTGTAGTGGCCCTCTGAACAAGAGCGAGGCTGCATGCGGCCATCGTCGCCGTTGCGTCTCAGAGGACCCCCTTGTAGCCTCCCTTCATATTTTTGGACCGCTCCGCGACTTTTTTCACCTCATCGATGGCCCATAGGGCCATCGACAAGACTTCAGCGGTCCGTACTGACCGCAAGCCGCGGAGGATCCTCCCTTCTTCTTCCAATGTTTGGAGGGCTCTCGCGGACTGTGGGCGTACGTTGGGGTTCTTTACATCCTCCACGCCCGACGCCGCGTCGCTCTCCTCCCTCTTTCTTTTTCTGTGCGCCCGGGCGGCCGCCGTGTGGTCTCCAGTGCGGAAGTATACGGCGCGTCGCCCCCGCCCATCCTTTTTGACAAATATTTGCCTCTGATCGGGGGAGACCGACCGCGACCGCGAGCTGACGTCGCCGTCGCTACTCCCCGCGCTGAGGCTGTTCCTCCTAGTGTTATAGGAGCGTGTTGAGACCAAAGATGGTCCCGCACTTCTATCTAGGGGTTCATTCGCCCCCGTCTCCAATTCTACGGAGGGGCAACTGCTCGCCTCCTCCCTTCCGGCTGAGCTGGTGGTCGGCTCAGCGTTTGACGAATTTTGCCCGTCTGAAAGCGAGGCATACGCCTCCACCTCCTCCTCCTCTCCTCCTGCGACGTCTATGTTTTTAAACGGTGTAGCCATCTTTAGGTTGCCCGCCCCTTTTCACCCAGAGGCTTAAAGGGCGGGCCATAAGAACTGGAGGAACTATAAACCCCCCAGGCGGAGTCCCACGCCTGGGTTCGGGCTAGATACACCCGGGGTGCGCCAGGTGCCACGGGGTGGACCGCTCGCGACCGACTAACCCGCCGGCCATTCATCCCATCGCCACGGCTCCCAAGCTTAGGATTGGAGAGGTTTTTTATAAAGGTCCCCGTCCTCGCGGCCCAGGCGTTTAAACCAAGGCCCTCGCTCCCCCAGAGGTTCGTCATAGACATGACATAACGACCCCTGGGGGTTTATGATGTGTACAGGTCCGACGTTGTCGGACCAGCGCTGTAGGGGTCCTGGCAAATACCACGCAGACCCCTAATGCTCCCCGTGCGCAGCTGCCCACACGGGGGGGCCCTCACGGCCGGCCACGTCGCTATAGGCGACCGTGACCAGGAGGAGTCGCAGAGTTGCCGGGGTGCGGCATCTTTCCACTGAATATGGGGAGGGCCAATGTACCGGTCCCTGCGACTCCACCTCCCGTCCCGCCGGCCCGAAGTGATCCTCCGGGTAGCTCCGACGGGATGGCCATCCCAGGGTGCGCGACCCCGGTCTCGGAATATGTCCGAGCGGCCCGCGCACCCGTCCACCCCCCGGGTTGTTGGAAACTACCGACGTGCAATCCCGGGTGTGGGTTCCTCTCCCCACCCTACCCAGGCCGAGGCCCGAGTAGGGACGGATCGAGGGTGTCCCACGCTTTCAGTTGCCAGACCGGCGTGCAATGCCTACTCGTGTAGGACCTTCTCCTCCCCCGAGACGAGAAACTACCCGTCCCGGAGCGGAGGTCCCCCCAACCCACCCCAAGACTGGTGGTGGAGCAAGTTCCATCTAACGGCCCCAGCCGGCCGGGCGATTGAAGTCAGGACCGCCAACCCCTACCGGCAATTGGGCCCATCGGCCCTGTGGGAGTTGCCGGGTCCCCCTGCAGTGGAGGGTCTTACGACCCCCTCTAGCAACCGCGGGGCTGCAGCCCACCGCGGTCCGGTTTTCTGTGGGGGTTTTCCTTCCACGTTTTCCGCCGTTCGCCAGCGATCCTCAGGTAGGGACCTCCCTTCCGGCCGAAACCGAAAGGTACTGCCGCCGAGCCTTCATCGGATCGCCGGTACCCCTCCACCACGATAAGGTGGCGGCATGGAGGGGTTTTGTATTCAGCCTTATTCAAGAGGTTCCAAACGGTTTTTTGTGCAATGTTTAGCTCCTGGGCAATCGAAACAATGCTTACATGACAGTCGGACTCGACGATTTCCATTATTTTATCGACATTTTCGACAATTGGCCTTCCAGAACGTGGTGCATCTTTGACATCAAAATTATCGGAAAGGAATCGACGAAACCAAAATTGCGCGTGATTGGCTGTTACAGTATCAGGACCATAAACTCTATTCACATTTTCAGCCGCCTGGCTTGCGTTTTCGCCTTTATCGAGGAAAAACTGTAAAATATGGCGTATTTTCTCTTTGCTGGTGTCCATCTTTGACGCGCGCTAAAACAATACTGAGTCAAACAATCACAAAACTGTCTGAAAAGTTTTTTTAGTACGAAATCTTATCTTTCTAACGCTATCTAGCGTAAACCGATCGCACTTATACAACGCGAGATACACTTTACTAAAACCATCTATTGGAAAAATAATGGATTTCTTTTTACTACACCTTATATATAAATTGTGCGTGAGTATTTCAAGATATTGATTGGGACACGCCGAGTTTTTGACCCTCAATGTTAAGTTTTTCTCTCTCAATTTGATACTTTGATATTTCAACGTTCAATTATTAATATTAATAAAATATGATGAATTACAATATGCTACATAAAAACGTGTCAATTAGCAAATAAAAAGTTTAAAAACGTGTGGGAAACATTTTACAAACGATTATGAAATGGTACATACGTTTATAAAACGTATGTGATCCAATATATGCTACTAGGGATGTCCCAACTATAGATATAAAAAACAACAAATTGACATAAGACACTGACATAAAACATAACTGATTAAAAAAAATTTTTTTTATTCAAAATATCTGAATATTACAATATTGATATTTATCACACAATTACCTGTGTAATAAATACTTACATATTCGTACTTGGTTAATTATATTGATCTCACTTTTTTTTTGAATATATAAAACATCTGAACTTTGTTTAAGTTAACATGTACTTTTCGTTTTGTCTTTTTTTTTGGTACTTTTTGTTTTAGTATTTTTTGTATAATTGATATTTATCACACAATTACTTATGTAATAAATTCATACATATATGTACTTAGTTAATTATATTGATTTCACTTCCTTTTTGAACATAATTAATTTAAAACATCTACACTTTGTTTGAGTTAACATGTGCTTTTTGTTATGTAGTTTTTGTTTTGGTATTTTTTATTTGGTACTTTTTATTTTGGTACTTTTTTATACGTACTCGGCGTTTTTTGTTTCTTTTGTAAAGATTATTCTTACTTCGCTATTGTGATATATCGTTCTCTATATCGTGATGATATATCGTTACATAGCGACTACAATCGTACACGTGACGAAGCAGATATACGAGGGTGGTCTGAAAAGTTTCCGACCTCAACGTGAAGATAGCAGCACTTGTAAATAAAAGCTAGTGAATTTCGTTGTTCATCTGTTGACAGTTACTCACCGAAGTTTCAGCCATTTTGGACTCGCAGTTGTTATGTAACAGTCGTTTGAGTAAGTTGATGTGAGTGTTTTTGTGAAAATGGACAAAATCGAGTATCGAGCTGTCATTAAATATTTGTTTTTGAAAGGCAATACGCCTACGCAAATCAAAGATGAGTTGGATTCTGTGTATGGGGACTCTGCACCATCATTTACGACAGTGAAATTTTGGGCCGCTGAATT
>NW_022639791.1:98324-98570 GCF_010583005.1 Odontomachus brunneus | reverse complement strand
ATTTACAAGGAGACTATGTTGAAAAATAAAAAACAATTTTCAGAAAAAATGACTTGTATCTTTGTTAGGTCGGAAACTTTTCAGACCACCCTCGTAATGTACCGTACGTTAGTATGATTGCTTCGCTGTGACTTCATTGCGACACAGTGAACAATTAAACGATTACGACGTTTACATTAATTTTTATTGTTATAATAACTTTAATGCGTTGTGGCATCGGATTTGGAATTTTCAAACAGAGAGAGA
>NW_022639791.1:97933-98140 GCF_010583005.1 Odontomachus brunneus | reverse complement strand
ATTAAACGATTACGACGTTTACATTAATTTTTCTTGTTATAATAACTTTAATGTGTTGTGGCATCGGATTTGGAATTTTCAAACAGAGAGAGAGAGAGAGAGAGAGGGAGAGAGGGAGAGGGAGAGAGAGAGAATAGTGATGTACGTGTGCAGGCTCGATCGAGACAACCTGACGAACAAAGTTCTCTCACGTAAGTGTGAGAGAGA
>NW_022639791.1:97124-97576 GCF_010583005.1 Odontomachus brunneus | reverse complement strand
AGAGAGAGAGAGAGAGAGAGAGAGAGAGAGAGAGACGTGAACCGTCGTTTTGAGCTGAGTTTTTTTGTATTTCCTTGTTTTCTTCGATTGCCAATTTTTTTAACTACGTTATTTAAGTAATTCATTATTTGGACCTTAACTTAGTTTCCGCCCGCAAATGTTAGATGGCAATGCAAACAGTTCTAGTAGTCATTACTAACGAAACAGGTAGTTTGTGATTAATTTCGACATTTCTCGATAACATTCAGTCAGCATACACAATTATTTTCCTAAACAACAATTTCTTTTGCTTTGTGAAAAATGGAACGCGATAAAGTGTTTTTTCGACATGTGCTTTTGCACTATTTTGATTTGAAAAAAAGTGTAGCAGAAGTTCATCGATTACTTGAAGAAGGTTATGGTGATCGAGCTCCATCACATACAACATGTAAAGAGTGGTATAGACGATTCAA
>NW_022639791.1:94500-97083 GCF_010583005.1 Odontomachus brunneus | reverse complement strand
GATCGATGCAGCACGGCTTGAGTGGTACACGCTTCCGAAATGTTGAAGAAGTGCGAGAATGGGTGGACGAATGGATTGCTTCGAAACAAACATCGTTTTATCGAGATGGTATCGCCCAGTTGCCAGAAAGATGGCAAAAAGTTGTAGAAAGTGATGGAAAATACTTTCATTGAAATAATTTAAATAAATTTTTTACAATAAATGCTTTTTCTCAGTATTTTTTGGGCGGAAACTAAGTTAAGGTCCTAATACAAGTGTCCAATGTTGCTCGATATCGCAGTGATGTCGAGAACGACGAGAACAACAGACGAGTAGACTCTCACGACTAGGAGTGTGTGATACTGTTCGCTCAACTTACTAAAGGTCGTATAATGTAGCATTATACTCGCGAGCCGATCGCGAGCAGACGCAATTCTGATCGCGGCAGCCAATCGGAAGCGTCGATGGTGCTATTCCCCTATAGAAATATACTAAGAAATACTGAAAAATTATTAGTGATTAAATATTACCAGTAATTCAATAATTTTTTGGTCAGTACTTAATTTCTGGTGAATATTGATAATAAAATCACTGTTAAATATTGATAGTAATCAAATACTGAGAATTATTATGCAAAGGTAAAAAATGAGAAAATCATAATGTGTAGAAAAATATACTTATATTCCTAATTTTCTCATGTCTCATAAACTACTAGATATCGAATGTTATCAACACATTCCAAACTTTCGTGAATCCTTCTGCGATAATTTCGATCTCAAGCGGTATACTACCGGTCCATGTACTGACCAATCCATGTACTGACTCCGTTAAAGTGTTGCTTAAAGGGATGCTGTATGCGATTGCGAACTTCGAAAGCATCGGTAATGTAATACGCGTCGGTTTAGGACAGACGCTAGATGGCAATGTATGTTCGACGCGGCCCCATCACTGATAGAATTTCGATTGTATACACGCAGCGCAGAGTTGCCAGATCTAAGATGCAGCGTTGCCAGATCTAAGATACAGCGTTCTTCTTTCTGCGCTTACGCAGGCAGAGATGTTTTGTTTATTTGTGTGATGATCCTCGTCACATGGATTCTAACACTAAACTCTGTATGGACCATGTATGAAAAAGGATAACATAAATCGAAAGCCACGTATATATGTGCCCAACGCTTTAGTTCATTGATATAAGAATAGACTGAGCATATGACTCGAGATCTGAAGACGTAAAACAGAGTTCAGCACATGTGACATATTTCGGCCGATTTTCGATTGGGATTATAATAAAAAGTGGTAGTAGCATTAACGCATTTACGCAGTTACATTCTTTACATAACAATAATGAATAATTTCATAACTTTTAGATAAAATTTTTCATTTCTTTGCACATATAGAATACATATCTATAGAATAGTATAGAATAGCCAAAAAGAAATCTTAAGAAAGTCTTCACAATTTTGTAAACAAATTACGAAATTAAAAAGATTCGTTACTTTTATGTAACCATTACGGTAATGTTATTTTTTCAATGGATAACGAGTAATGGTGTCACATCCCTGCGTGACGTACGCGAACACGAAAAACTTTTTTCCCCTCATTCGTTTTCGGTTGCTCTGTTCATACCGTGGGAACAACAATCTAGTTATTTGTTTAGCTCTAAGTTTCTCGGTTGCCGAGATATTTAATTGTTAATTAAAGACTTTGTTTAATTCGAAAGCTTGCGCCGTGGGAACAACAATCCAGTTATTTGTTTAGCTCTAAGTCCCTCGGTTGCCGAGATATTAATTTGTTAATTAGTGACTTTGTTTAATTCAAAAACTCACACCGTGGGAACAACAATTCAGTCATTTGTTTAGCTCTACGTCTCTCGGTTGCCGAGATATTAATTTGTTAATTAGCGACTTTGTTTAATTCAAAAGCTCACACCGTGGGAACAACAATTCAGTCATTCGGTTAACTCTAAGTCCCTCGGTTGCCGGAATATTAATTTGTTAATTAACAACTTCGTTAATTCGAAAGCTCACACCACGAAACAACAACCCAATCGTTTGTTTACCTCTAAATTCACGGGTTCTTGCGGTATTTAACTGTAACATTATTAAAATCCCAAGCACCAAATACTGGAGAGTTGAGGACCGCCATTTTGCAAATTACGAAGTCGTTAATAGAGGAATAGAAGTGTCATTTAAACAAGGGAGCAAAGTGTTCCATTACTACATAATCTACTAACATACAACGACCATTAGTTATTAATTATAGGATAGATCAACTATTAGGACCTTAACTTAGTTTCCGCCCAAAAAATACTGAGAAAAAGCATTTATTGTAAAAAATTTATTTAAATTATTTCAATGAAAGTATTTTCCATCACTTTCTACAACTTTTTGCCATCTTTCTGGCAACTGGGCGATACCATCTCGATAAAACGATGTTTGTTTCGAAGCAATCCATTCGTCCACCCATTCTCGCACTTCTTCAACATTTCGGAAGCGTGTACCACTCAAGCCGTGCTGCATCGATCTGAACAAGTGGTAATCAGAAGGCGCTATGTCTGGTGAGTACGCTGGGTGAGGAAGAGTTTCCCATTCGAGCTGCGTCAGT
>NW_022639791.1:92994-93655 GCF_010583005.1 Odontomachus brunneus | reverse complement strand
AACAATGTATAACTAACAATAACAATGTATTTGTTAATCCCCGGGTCGAGAGCAGCTAACACAACGTAGTTAACAATTTTCGATAATTTATTTAATCGATTTATTGTAAAATAACGAAAATCTGTTCCGCGATTCAAATCTCCCGCCTTGAACAAGCCTGGTTAAATACTTCGCTACCGAGGCTTCTTCCAGGTCCGCGCTATCTCTGTTCGGGGATGCCTTAGAGCCCTCGCTACTCAAGTCGTCTTCTTCCTGGTCCGCGCTAAAACTATATATGCCAGCAAGCCGCATCAGTCGGGGCTACTCTGTCTCTGGTTACACTACTGCAATAGAAAACCATTATCGTCGGATATACTACTGCATAAGACAGCTCAGCACTCTGTTCGTACTACTGCATTAGTCGGTTCAGTCCTCTGGCCGTACGACTGTACCGGACGACTCAGTTTCTGATCTTACTATTGTACCTGGCGACTCAGTTTCTGGCTACACCACTGAATTTACGATTTTCGCCTTTTTCACGGACTTATACGAACTTTCGGAATATACACGAATCGGACTATCCACGGACACGAATTCAGACTGTCGGCTATACTCTGGGCTATCCTATAGGACTTCGAGATCAAGAACATTGTTTATTTACGACGACTTACGGCACCCCGAA
>NW_022639791.1:88041-90996 GCF_010583005.1 Odontomachus brunneus | reverse complement strand
ATGTGGTCTTTAATATAATGACATGCAAACCATACACGTATAAGTGTATCTGCTTTGAATATTCATATACATAATGCATATGTCTAACCGAACTTCTCTAACATTATTTATTCACAAAATATCACATAGCACCATGCAAGATTTCTGCAGCATAAATCAATGAGTAATACGTAGCTCACATATGTTATAGTACATTCTCTGCTTTTTATATTATTATATAAAAAGCATATATTTATATATATTAGGTGGTAAATTTAGTTCCTGCGGCTCACAGTTAGATGACGTTAGTTGTAGGTGTAATTTATTTTGACATCTGAAACTGGCTACATTTTAGAGGTTAGACATTTGTCAATAAAATTCAGTGCGAAGAGATTCATTTAAGCGAGCAGTGCTATTTTTTCTTTTGATTAAATATGGAACGTGATAAGTTGTTTTTTCGACATGTGCTGCTTCATTACTTTGACTTGAAAAAAACTGCAGCTGCAGCTCATAAATTGCTTTTCGAAGCTTATGGCAATTATGCTCCATTGGAAAGAACATGCCAAGTATGGTTTCAGCGATTTAAGAGTGGTGATTTTGATGTCAATGATAAAGAACGCTCAGGCCAACCGAAAAAGTTTGAAGACACCGATTTGCAGGCATTATTGGACGAAAACTCTACTCAAACGCTCCAAGAATTGTCTGCAGCATTAAATGTTACTCCGATGGCTGTTTCCAAACGTCTACATGCAATGGGAAAAATTCAAAAGGAGGGAAAATGGGTACCACACGAATTAACCGCAAATGCCATTGCGAATCGCTTAAACATCTCTATTTCTCTGCTCGCCAGGCAGAAAAAGAAGAGTTTTTTGTGGCGCATAGTGACTGGCGATGAAAAATGGATATACTTCGATAATCCTAAACGAAGAAAATCATGGGTAGACCCTGGCCAACCATCGACATCAAAGAGAAATATTCATGGCTACAAAGCAATGCTTTGCATATGGTGGGATATGCACGGCGTCATTTATTATGATCTACTCAGACCGAACAAAAGTATCACGGAGGATCGATATCAATCATAATTAAATCGTCTGAATGAAGCATTGTTGGAAAAAAAAGCCAGCAGTAGCCAGCAATCGACGTAAAGTCATGCTTTTGCACGACAAAGCTCGACCACACGTTGCCAAAGCCGTCAAAGAAACACTGATGCAGCTCGAGTGGGAAGTTCTCCCGCACCCAGCGTATTCACCAGACTTAGCTCCTTCGGACTATTATTTGTTCCGGTCGATGCAGCACGGCTTGGTGGATACACACTTAAGAAATTACGAGGATGTGCGAAAATGGATCGACGAATGGATTACATCAAAAGACCAATCGTTCTATCGTCGCGGAATCTACGCATTGCCCGAAAGATGGGAAAAATGTATAGCTAGCAAGGGAAAATACTTCGATTGTGACGATCCGGGAGAACGTCACGACAATTAAAAAGAATATTTACAAAACTAACAAAGAAACGCCGAACAACCGCGCGCGGGATAACCGCAAGGTCAACAAACAGTCGCACTGTTTGTTATAATTCAGTATAAAAGGCCGTTACAAAATTGATATCGAGAGAGATCGATCGAAAAGCTCCTCTCAGGCGCACGACCGACCAGAACTCAAAACTGCTAGAGATCCTAGACATTCCGTCGACCGAAGTGGATACGCGACGTAGATATCCGTTCCTTGATACCGTTCTACCGACCGAAGTGGATACGCGACGTCGACATCCGTTCCTCGATACCGCTCTACCGACCGAAGTGGATTCGCGACGTCGGTTTCCTATCCATACACCGCTCCGTCGACCGAAGTGGATACGCGACGTCGACATCCTTTCCTCGATACCGCTCTACCGACCGAAGTGGATACGCGACGTCGGTTTCCTATCTGTACCTCGCTCCGTCGACCGAAGTGGATACGCGACGTCGGCATCCTTTTCCTCCTCACGCTACGCCGCTAACACCTACGATCGCGAACGCATACAGGGCGTAAGATAACGGCGACAACGAGCGCCTTTAAACCAGCAAGGAAAGACCAGGATAGATAAACAGATTAAAGCCGATGAGGCAACGAACTCCGAACGACGAACAATAGTGTATCCGGAAACAATTCCGACCGCGTCCCGCCTGACGCTCGCGCGCCTCGACGCTCGCAGCTGATCGCGAGACGACAACAACGGCTCCCGACGAGAGCAAAAACGCGACCACGCGCCAACGGCGTAACGTCGCCTGTAAATAATTGTAAATAGCCTTGAAATTAGAATATAGTTCCACATTATTATCACCTATACCACTGGTTTTCATTTCACGAACGAAACCCGGACCATACCGGCTAAGACTATCACGCACGTAACGCAAGGCCGTTACACGATTAATGTATTTTTTGCTTTTGATATCGAAATAAATGAGATTTTTAAATAAAAAAACCGCAGAAACTAAATTTACCACCTAATATATGCAAGCATATATATATTGTGACGTGGCGATTTCGCCGTCACCAAGAGCCGCGGGGAGACGAAGAAAGCTGTGCTCGCGCACCTTCTCCCGCGACAAGGGCGGCTGCAAGGAGACTGGTCTCGCACGCTTTTGTACGTGCGAGACCGCGTATTGTAATTTTGCTATTTTTTTTGTTGTCTTAAAATGTGTGTTTGGCGACGACGAGAGGGACAAGATGCACCGCTCGGAGAAAGGCGACGACGGACCTGCAGAGGACGACAAGCCGCGCGGGGCAGGATCCACCCCTCGCTATCATCAGCGAGGGGGCCCCGACCAGATTGCAGCAGGGCGCCAGGAAGGGCTGACCGTAAGAGCCAGATCCCGGGGGACGCCCTGGGATATTCAAGCTTTTGGCAGCCACCTGAGCGCCCACGCTAAAAGGAGCTGCCGTCCGAGACAGGATGCCGTCGATGTAAATCGGAGAATTCGGCGGTGTCGC
>NW_022639791.1:81383-88031 GCF_010583005.1 Odontomachus brunneus | reverse complement strand
CAGCTGGGACTATTGGTGAGCTGTCCTATCTTTGTCGCTCAGCCGAACGTGGAAAATCGGAATGGTTGCCGTCGCTTCACGACGGCTGCCGGAAGGGTTCGTCACCGCCCGCGACGACCCGTTTGACCTCGCGAGGGAATAGCCGCCCTTACCGCGTTGCCTACTGCCGCTTCATCGCGTTCGCGACCGCACAGTCCGGCGATTGAGAGTGTATATAGTGTAATGATTCGAGATCGTTGTTAGAGAGTGCGGGCTCCCGAGAGTGGCGATAAATACGCGGTTCGCGACGAGACACTTAGGGCCGGGATGCACCCGGCTGGCGCCCACGGCAAAAAGTAGAGTCACGAGAGAATTCCGCGAGCTTCGTGCCGTTCGGAACTCCGCGTGACAGCAGGATCCTCGACGACGGATCCGGCTGCCGCCTGATTTCACGATGACGCGACTCGGAGCCCGCCTATCTTTGTAGTATCTTCTTTGTTATTTTTTTCGCTTCTCGGCTCTCTGAGCTAAGATAAGTGTACGGACGCGTACGCGGGCGGCTCCGGAGCCTGCCTCGGAGGGTGAGGGGCGTCTCACCCGAGGCGCGGCAACGCGCGGCACGGCACTGTCCACCAGGACACCACACAACACCACTACAACACGGGCACTGAGGAGCACGAGGTCCACTGCCGCACTATGTCCGCCGCCACCAACGAGGCGGACGTCAACGACGCCGTCGCCGTCGGCGTACACCGCGGCGCGCCCTGGAGGGCGCGCCGTGTCCCCCTCGTACGCGGCCGTCACGAGGGCACCGGCCACCAGAACATCTTCGTCGAGAGCGACAGCCGGTGTACCGAGGGCGGCCATTTTGGAAACGTCGACACGAGCGCCGCTGCAACAAGAGACGACGCCGGTGAGTCGAGCGGGCGCGGCCACGAACTGCGCGCCCCGCGATAGAGCCGCGACTCGCGAGTCGGAACCTGCCGGCGCGTTCTCACGTGTCGGCGTGCTGCGCGACTTTTACGAGTCGCCGCCTGATTCGCGGCCGCCGAGCGTGCCTCAAGAGTGGTTTTCACCGCCGCAAGACGGTGCGGACCCGAGGCGCGTCTCGTCGGCCGCGACGACGGCGGCGATGTCGCGCGTCACGCCGACCGGGGGATGCTCACGGGCGTCACAGGGAGGATCGCCCCTCATACCGCCGTGCACGGTCGGGGCTAGATCCTCCCTCATCACACACATGTCGCCCGTCACACCGCCGAACATCCGCGGTGTGTTCGTGGCGGCGGCGGGCGGGTCTCCACCATGCCCGTCCGCCTATACGCCCGTGAGTTGTGCGCCGGCTACTTTAACGACCGCGACGGTGGTGACGGCGGCGGCTGGGAGTCCCGTGATGTCTACGGGGCTCCCGGGCGCGCGCGGGGGGTATTTTTCGCCCCCCGTGTCGCGTTTTACGCCGCCGGCGCATACGTCGCCACCGACCGCGGCGATCGTCGCGGGGCCGCGGTTTACAACAGCGGGATCGCCCGGGGCGCCCGCCACCAGGCCCCGGGCGACAGGGGGCGCCCTCTGCGAAGCGGAGGCCCCGTCCAGGAGGGCGCTCCGGCCGCGCCCCGCCCAGAGGACGACCACCACCACCACCACCACCACTACCACCCGGGGAGGCGTCGTCGACAACACCACGAGCAGCAGCGGCAGCGAGGGGGGCGGCGCCGTCGGCGGCGGCACGGCAGTGGACTCCGAAGAAGAGGAGTGGACAGTGGCCGAGGGGAGAGCCGCGCGGAGAAGAGCGAGGAGGGCGCGCCTCTCGTCCAGTGATGAGGCTTCGGGCACGGAGGCGCGTGCGGCGCCTAGTCCGCCGCCCATCACGGTGGCGAATTATCCCCCCTTACTGGGGGTCGCTGCGAGGAGCACGGGGAGCGGAAGGACGCTGCCAGCAGGACCCGCGGAGGATGCGACGCGTCGGGGAGTTGCTGGTGAGTGCGTCGCCGTACATTCGGGTGCTCCACGGGATGTCCGCGGGGTTATGGGTCGACGGGGAACGCGCGCGTCCGTCGGCGAGGGGCGTCCGGGGAGGGTGGGGGCGACGGCGGTACCAGCCAGTAGGGCGAGGGGCGGCGCGCGTCCGCCCGCAATCCCGCGGAGTCCGCCGGCCGCGGCGGGACGAGAGCCGGTGGCGGCGCCTGTTGCGCCTCTCACGGCGCGACAGAAGACTGCCGAGAGGCGACGTCTCGTCGCGGCGGCGGACTCGGCGGGTACGCTCGCTGACCTTGAGCGCCTGATGACGCAAGTCGTCGGGTTCTTCGGGGGACGCGAGCAGGGCGGGGGCGTGCCGCGTCCTCGTGGTCGTTCGGTACGGTCGCGAGAGGCCGGCGATAACGCGCGGGGAGCGGGTAGGGCGGGGGACGGCGCCAGACGCGAGGGGGCGTCCGCACCGGCGGAACGCCCTCTATTCGATAGAGAATCTCGCGCGGAAACGGGACGCGAAGCAGCGCGCTTACAAGCGCTGTTCAGAAAGAACCGTCGCAAAGCGGTCCGAGAAGTCCTTTCCGGCCCCGCGGATACGTGCGACGTATCCACACAGCGGGTGTCGGAATACTTCAGAGGAGTATACTGCGGCGCGGGAAGT
Source organism: Odontomachus brunneus (assembly GCF_010583005.1). Lineage (NCBI taxonomy): Eukaryota > Metazoa > Arthropoda > Insecta > Hymenoptera > Formicidae > Odontomachus > Odontomachus brunneus. The sequence goes on along the minus strand of NW_022639791.1, from coordinate 85,426 downwards.
CTGAACGGTGCGGCGCCTGCGGAGCTGCCCGAGGCCTCGGGCGATGACGAGATAGCGGCTGAGTTGATTCGACCGATTACGGAGCGAGAGGTCGACCGGAGGCTCCGGCGCATGAATAATTCTGCGCCCGGACCAGATGGTTTGACCTACCGTGACCTCCGTGTCTCGGATCCGACGGCTCAGCTGCTCGTCGCAGTGTTTAACGCCTGCCTGCGGCTCGAGGCTGTCCCCGCGAGGTGGAAGACCTCTAACACCGTCTTGGTGTATAAAAAAGGAAATCGGGACATGTTGGAGAACTGGCGTCCTCTCGCGCTCGGGGACACGATCCCGAAGCTCTTCGCGGCGGTGTTGGCCGATCGCCTGACCGACTGGGCGATCGCAAACCGAAAGCTAAGTCCGGCTCAGAAGGGCTTCCTGAGGGACGAGGGGTGCTACGAGCACAACTTCGTCCTTCAGGAAATCCTGACCGATGCCCGGAGGGACCGCCGGGAGGTGGTAGTGGCGTGGCTTGACCTTTCCAACGCGTTTGGATCGGTTCCCCATGACACGATCCGCCGCGCCCTTGTGCGAGCCGGCGTTCCGCGGAGCCTCATAGCAATATGGGGCTCCATGTACGATGGTTGCACTACGCGTGTGCGAACCAGAGACGGGTTCACCGCGCCCATTCCCATTCGCTCGGGTGTACGCCAGGGATGCCCGCTGAGCCCCATAGTGTTCGATCTCGTGATCGATTCGGTGCTGCGTGCAGTTACCGAAACCGGTCTCGGGGTCGAGCTGTTGGGCTCGCGGTGGTCAGTAATGGCCTACGCAGATGACCTGGTACTGGTCTCCAGGACCCCGGGCGAAATGCGAAGACTGCTTGCAGTCGCGGAGGGCGAAGCATCGTCGATAGGGTTGCGGTTCAACCCTGCTAAATGTGCCACCCTGCACGTCGGTGCTGGGCGAGGCGGCAGGGTCCTGTCGACGACCTTCGTCATCCAGGGCCGGACTGTGAAGTCCCTGGCGGAAGGCGAGGCCTATGAGCACCTCGGCATTCCGACGGGCTTCTCCGTCAACCAAACGCCTAATGCTGCTATGTTGGCCTTGGGCGAGGACCTCCGCGCGATTGACCGGTCGCTCCTTGCCCCGTGGCAGAAGTCGGAGGCCGTGGCGACTTTTCTGTTGCCGCGGCTCGACTTCTTGCTTCGGGGAGCCAGAGTTGAGAAACGTCCCCTGATAGCCTTGGACCTGCAGATCCGCAGGTTAGTCAAAGGCTGGCTGAACCTCCCTCAGCGCGCCAGCGCGGAGGTGGTCTACCTCCCTCCCAGCAGGGGGGGATGTGGACTGCTTCCGCTCGCTGACCTCGCCGACGTCCTCACGATCGCTCACGTCTTCCGTCTTTTGACGGCGGACGACCGGGCGGTCAGGGACCTGGCTTGGGCGTCGCTGCGGGCAGTGGTTCGCCGCCGGATTGGCACCCACCCGACGTGCGGTGACGTCGCCGCCTTCCTCTCGGGCTCGCTCGAGGGGAGGCTAAGGGTGGGCGGGGAATCCTCGCTCTGGTCGAGCGCCCGGAATGCTGCGCGGAGACAATCTGAGCGCTTGGCCATTCGGTGGCTGTGGTGTGAGGAGCGTGAGGAGTTCGTCCTCCAATGCCGCGGGCCACGCGGCAGGGTCACTAAGATCCCACCTGGGGCTCGTGCCCAGGTGATCGGGCGCCTGCGAGCGGCGGTGGCAGAGTGGTACACTTACACGTGGATCACAAAACCTGATCAGGGGAAGGTGTTCGAGGTCTCGTCGCGCGCACGAGTGAGCAATCACTTCATGCGTGGCGGCAGCTTCACCCGCTTTGCTGATTGGCGCTTCGTACACCGAGCCCGCCTTGACGTGCTCCCCTTAAATGGGGCGCGCAGATGGGGGGAGGGTGACAGGCGTTGCCGGCGATGCGGAGAAGTGGCTGAGACCCTTCCCCACGTGCTTTGTCACTGTGGACCACATTCTGCTGCCGTCCAGTGGCGTCACGACTCGATCCTGCTGCGACTCAGGAAGGCCTGTCGTCTGCCGGGGTCGATCACGGTTAACCAGCGGGTCAGGGGTCTCGAGGGGGAACTCGGGGCGCTACGACCTGACCTTGTGGTCAGGCACGAGCCCTCGAAGAGCGTCGTCATATGCGACGTCACGGTTCCCTTTGAAAACCGTTGGGCGGCGTTTGATGAGGCTAGGGCGAGGAAAGTTGCTAAATACTCGCTCTTGGCTGAAGCGCTCCAACGGCGGGGATACCGGGTCGTCGTGACGGCCTTCGTCGTCGGGGCCCTTGGTTCGTGGGATCCGAGGAATGAGCCGGTGTTGGAGCTCCTGCGCGTAAGCAAGGCGTATGGGGCGATGATGCGCCGACTTATGGTATCGGATACCATTCGCTGGTCACGGGATATTTACGTGGAGCACGTGTCCGGCGTCCGCCAGTACGAGGCACCTCCGCGGCCTGTAGACGGTAGCGTTCCGGAAGTTTCTCCGCCTCGCGCGGTTCGTCGCCGTGTGACTGGCGCGCGGGCGGATGGCGGAGACGAAAGTTCTCGCGCCTTAATCGTCTAGTGAGAATGTCGCGTAGGGCACGTCTTGCCCCGGGGGACCCGCATCTTTTATATATTTATATATTTATTTATTTGAAATGTTTTGACTGCCGCGCCGACGGGAGCGGCCGTCAGGGCGCTCTCGCCGTCGCGGCTGCTACATTTTAAAGAATCTATTTATTTATTTATTTTTTATTCAAGCGCCCTATACACGCGGGGACACGTTCTGATTTTAATTTATATTGTATTTTTATAGTTTGAGATGTTTGACTGCCGCGGGGGCGTTGGCGACTGTAACGGTCGCCATCGTCCCCGCCGCTGCACATTTTAAACTTGTTTATATTTTTATTGTATATATATATTTATTTTATTTATATTTTTATTGTATCTTACTATTTATTTTAGCGTGTATGTACTGTCGTATTTATTTATATATTTATTCTGCGGCGGGTCCTGCGTTCCGGAGGGACGTGTCATCGGTTGCGCGTGTCGCGAGTGTCTGTGTATTTGTGATACTGTATACATGTGTTTGTGTTTAAATGGATAAATGTTCGTAGGAATGAATGCCGGGAATAGGTATAAGTATGTAAACAGATATACGCGCTGTGCGCATACCCCGCAGCGGCGGGGTATGAACTATTTATTTATTTATATATTTATTTTTATTGGTATAATGTATTTGATATATTGGGGCGGCCTACTAGCCGTCCCAATATTATTATTTCGTCATACCCACTCTAGAAATTTATTTTTCTCAATGTGTTCGTCTTGGCCCAGCAGGGGGGGCTTGGTGTCCCCTGCAACATAAATTAGATATGTTAGCGTACAGCAGTCAATGCAAAATTTATATTGTATCTGCCACCGGGGGCAACGTCCCCGGTGGACTATTCATTGATATAAAATAAAAGCGTCTTATCTTCTTTGTTATTTTTTTTCGCTTCTCGGCTCTCTGAGCTAAGATCAAAGTGTACGGACGCGTACGCGGGCGGCTCCGGAGCCTGCCTCGGAGGGTGAGGGGCGTCTCACCCGAGGCGCGGCAACGCGCGGCACGGCACTGTCCACCAGGACACCACACACCACCACTACAACACGGACACTGAGGAGCACGAGGTCCACTGCCGCACTATGTCCGCCGCCACCAACGAGGCGGACGTCAACGACGCCGTCGCCGTCGGCGTACACCGCGGCGCGCCCTGGAGGGCGCGCCGTGTCCCCCTCGTACGCGGCCGTCACGAGGGCACCGGCCACCAGAACATCTTCGTCGAGAGCGACAGCCGGTGTACCGAGGGCGGCCATTTTGGAAACGTCGACACGAGCGCCGCTGCAACAGGAGACGACGCCGGTGAGTCGAGCGGGCGCGGCCACGAACCACGCGCCCCGCGATAGAGCCGCGACTCGCGAGTCGGAACCTGCCGGCGCGTTCTCACGTGTCGGCGTGCTGCGCGACTTTTACGAGTCGCCGCCTGATTCGCGGCCGCCGAGCGTGCCTCAAGA
>NW_022639791.1:79372-80847 GCF_010583005.1 Odontomachus brunneus | reverse complement strand
ACAGCGAGCGCGGTACCGTCGGCGTCCGTCGCGCGCGCCGGAACATCGGGCGTGCGGACGCGTACGCGGGCGGCTCCGGAGCCTGCCTCGGAGGGTGAGGGGCGTCTCACCCGAGGCGCGGCAACGCGCGGCACGGCACTGTCCACGAGGACGCCACACACCGCCGCAACTACACGCACGTTACGGAGCACCAGGTCCACTGCCGCACTACGTCCGCCGCCACCAACGAGGCGGACGTCAACCACGCCGTCGCCGTCGGCGTACACTGCGGCGCGCCCTGGAGGGCACGCCGTGTCCCCCTCGTACGCGGCCGTCACGAGGGCACCGGCGACGAGAACATCTTCGTCAAGAACAACGGCCGGTGTACCGAGGGCGGCCATTTTGGACGAGACACGAGCGCCGCTGCAACAGGAGACGACGCCGGTGAGTCGAGCGGGCGCGGCCACGAACTGCGCGCCCCGCGATAGAGCCGCGACTCGCGAGTCGGAACCTGCCGGCGCGTTCTCACGTGTCGGCGTGCTGCGCGACTTTTACGAGTCGCCGCCTGATTCGCGGCCGCCGAGCGTGCCTCAAGAGTGGTTTTCACCGCCGCAAGACGGTGCGGATCCGAGGCGCGTCTCGTCGGCCGCGACGACGGCGGCGATGTCGCGCGTCACGCCGACCGGGGGATGCTCACGGGCGTCACAGGGAGGATCGCCCCTCATACCGCCGTGCACGGTCGGGGCTAGATCCTCCCTCATCACTCACATGTCGCCCGTCACACCGCCGAACATCCGCGGTGTGTTCGTGGCGGCGGCGGGCGGGTCTCCACCATGCCCGCCCGCCTATACGCCCGTGAGTTGTGCGCCGGCGACTTTAACGACCGCGACGGTGGTGACGGCGGCGGCTGGGAGTCCCGTGATGTCTACGGGGCTCCCGGGCGCGCGCGGGGGGTATTTTTCGCCCCCCGTGTCGCGTTTTACGCCGCCGGCGCATACGTCGCCACCGACCGCGGCGATCGTCGCGGGGCCGCGGTTTACAACAGCGGGATCGCCCGGGGCGCCCGCCACCAGGCCCCGGGCGACAGGGAGCGCCCTCTGCGAAGCGGAGGTCCCGTCCAGGAGGGCGCTCCGGCCGCGCCCCGCCCAGAGGACGACCACCACCACCACCACCACCACTACCATCCGGGGAGGCGTCGTCGACAACACCACGAGCAGCAGCGGCAGCGAGGGGGGCGGCGCCGTCGGCGGCGGCACGGCAGTGGACTCCGAAGAAGAGGAGTGGACAGTGGCCGAGGGGAGAGCCGCGCGGAGAAGAGCGAGGAGGGCGCGCCTCTCATCCAGTGATGAGGCTTCGGGCACGGAAGCGCGCGCGACGCCTAGTCCGCCGCCCATCACGGTGGCGAATTATCCCCCCTTACTGGGGGTCGCTGCGAGGAGCACGGGGAGCGGAAGGACGCTGCCAGCAGGACCCGCGGAGGATGCGACGCGTCGGGG
>NW_022639791.1:76279-79235 GCF_010583005.1 Odontomachus brunneus | reverse complement strand
CCGGGGAGGCGTCGTCGACGACACCACGAGCAGCAGCGGCAGCGAGGGGGGCGGCGCCGTCGGCGGCGGCACGGCAGTGGACTCAGAAGAAGAGGAGTGGACAGTGGCCGAGGGGAGAGCCGCGCGGAGAAGAGCGAGGAGGGCGCGCCTCTCGTCCAGTGATGAGGCTTCGGGCACGGAGGCGCGTGCGGCGCCTAGTCCGCCGCCCATCACGGTGGCGAATTATCCCCCCTTACTGGGGGTCGCTGCGAGGAGCACGGGGAGCGGAAGGACGCTGCCAGCAGGACCCGCGGAGGATGCGACGCGTCGAGGGATTGCTGGTGAGTGTGTCGCCGGTCATTCGGGTGCTCCACGGGATGTCCGCGGGGTTATGGGTCGACGGGGAACGCGCGCGTCCGTCGGCGAGGGGCGTCCGGGGAGGATGGGGGCGACGGCGGTACCAGCCAGTAGGGCGAGGGGCGGCGCGCGTCCGCCCGCAATCCCGCGGAGTCCGCCGGCCGCGGCGGGACGAGAGCCGGTGGCGGCGCCTGTTGCGCCTCTCACGGCGCGACAGAAGACTGCCGAGAGGCGACGTCTCGTCGCGGCGGCGGACTCGGCGGGTACGCTCGCTGACCTTGAGCGCCTGATGACGCAAGTCGTCGGGTTCTTCGGGGGACGCGAGCAGGGCGGGGGCGTGCCGCGTCCTCGTGGTCGTTCGGTACGGTCGCGAGAGGCCGGCGATAACGCGCGGGGAGCGGGTAGGGCGGGGGACGGCGCCAGACGCGAGGGGGCGTCCGCACCGGCGGAACGCCCTCTATTCGATAGAGAATCTCGCGCGGAAACGGGACGCGAAGCAGCGCGCTTACAAGCGCTGTTCAGAAAGAACCGTCGCAAAGCGGTCCGAGAAGTCCTTTCCGGCCCCGCGGATACGTGCGACGTATCCACACAGCGGGTGTCGGAATACTTCAGAGGAGTATACTGCGGCGCGGGAAGTCTGAACGGTGCGGCGCCTGCGGAGCTGCCCGAGGCCTCGGGCGATGACGAGATAGCGGCTGAGTTGATTCGACCGATGACGGAGCGAGAGGTCGACCGGAGGCTCCGGCGCATGAATAATTCTGCGCCCGGACCAGATGGTTTGACCTACCGTGACCTCCGTGTCTCGGATCCGACGGCTCAGCTGCTCGTCGCAGTATTTAACGCCTGCCTGCGGCTCGAGGCTGTCCCCGCGAGGTGGAAGACCTCTAACACTGTATTAGTGTACAAAAAAGGAAACCGCGACATGTTGGAGAACTGGCGTCCTCTCGCGCTCGGGGACACGATCCCGAAGCTCTTCGCGGCGGTGTTGGCCGATCGTCTGACCGACTGGGCGATCGCTAACCAAAAGCTAAGTCCGGCTTAGAAGGGCTTCCTGAGGGACGTGGGGTGCTACGAGCACAACTTCGTCCTTCAGGAAATCCTGACCGATGCCCGGAGGGACCGCCGGGAGGTGGTAGTGGCGTGGCTTGACCTTTCCAACGCGTTTGGATCGGTTCCCCATGACACGATCCGCCGCGCCCTTGTGCGAGCCGGCGTTCCGCGGAGCCTCATAGCAATATGGGGCTCCATGTACGATGGTTGCACTACGCGTGTGCGAACCAGAGACGGGTTCACCGCGCCCATTCCCATTCGCTCGGGTGTACGCCAGGGATGCCCGCTGAGCCCCATAGTGTTCGATCTCGTGATCGATTCGGTGCTGCGTGCAGTTACCGAAACCGGTCTCGGGGTCGAGCTGTTGGGCTCGCGGTGGTCAGTAATGGCCTACGCAGATGACCTGGTACTGGTCTCCAGGACCCCGGGCGAAATGCGAAGACTGCTTGCAGTCGCGGAGGGCGAAGCATCGTCGATAGGGTTGCGGTTCAACCCTGCTAAATGTGCCACCCTGCACGTCGGTGCTGGGCGAGGCGGCAGGGTCCTGTCGACGACCTTCGTCATCCAGGGCCGGACTGTGAAGTCCCTGGCGGAAGGCGAGGCCTATGAGCACCTCGGCATTCCGACGGGCTTCTCCGTGAATCAGACACCTAGTGCTGCTATGTTGGCCTTGGGCGAGGACCTCCGCGCGATTGACCGGTCGCTCCTTGCCCCGTGGCAGAAGTCGGAGGCCGTGGCGACATTTCTGTTGCCTCGGCTCGACTTCTTGCTTCGGGGGGCCAGAGTTGAGAAGCGTCCCCTAATAGCCTTGGACCTGCAGATCCGCAGGTTAGTCACAGGCTGGCTGAACCTCCCTCAGCGCGCCAGCGCGGAGGTGGTCTACCTCCCTCCCAGCAGGGGGGGATGTGGACTGCTTCCGCTCGCTGACCTCGCCGACGTCCTCACGATCGCTCACGTCTTCCGTCTTTTGACGGCGGACGACCGGGCGGTCAGGGACCTGGCTTGGGCGTCGCTGCGGGCAGTGGTTCGCCGCCGGATTGGCACCCACCCGACGTGCGGTGACGTCGCCGCCTTCCTCTCGGGCTCGCTCGAGGGGAGGCTAAGGGTGGGCGGGGAATCCTCGCTCTGGTCGAGCGCCCGGAATGCTGCGCGGAGACAATCCGAACGCTTGGCCATTCGGTGGCTGTGGTGCGAGGAACGTGAGGAGTTCGTCCTCCAATGCCGCGGACCACGCGGCAGGGCCACCAAGATCCCACCTGGGGCTCGTGCCCAGGTGATCGGGCGCCTGCGAGCGGCGGTAGCAGAGTGGTACACTTACACGTGGATCACAAAACCTGATCAGGGGAAGGTGTTCGAGGTCTCGTCGCGCGCACGAGTGAGCAATCACTTCATGCGTGGCGGCAGCTTCACCCGCTTTGCTGATTGGCGCTTCGTACACCGAGCCCGCCTTGACGTGCTCCCCTTAAATGGGGCGCGCAGATGGGGGGAGGGTGACAGGCGTTGCCGGCGATGCGGAGAAGTGGCTGAGACCCTTCCCCACGTGATTTGTCATTGCGGGCCACACTCTGCC